>NW_024721701.1:0-10498 GCF_018991925.1 Homarus americanus | reverse complement strand
TATTGTTTATTTTCAAGTTCGTCTACGCTTGGGGCAGTATAATTGGAAATAAATAACACACACACAAAGAATAAGAATAAGAATACGAATAATAAGAATAAGAAGAATAAAAATAAGAAGAATAGGAATATGAAGAATAAGAATAAGAAGAATCAGAATATGAAGAATAAGAATACGAAGAATAAGAATAAGAAGAATAAGAATAAGAATAAGAATACGAAGAAGAAGAATAAGAAGAATAAGAATAAGAAGAATAAGAATAAGAAGAATAAGAATGAGAATAAGAATACGAAGAAGAAGAATAAGAAGAATAAGAATAAGAAGAATAAGAATAAGAAGAATAAGAATATGAAGAATAAGAATAAGAAGAATAAGACTATGAAGAATAAGAATAAGAATACGAAGAATAAGAATAAGAATACGAAGAATAAGAATAAGAAGAATAAAAATAAGAAGAATAAGAATAAGAAGAATAAGAATACGAAGAATAAGAATAAGAATACGATGAATAAGAATAAGAAGAATAAAAATAAGAAGAATAAGAATAAGAATAAGAATATGAAGAATAAGAATAAGAAGAATAAGAATAAGATGAATAAGAATAAGAATAAGAATAAGAATACGAAGAATAAGAATACGAAGAATAAGAAGAATAATAATAAGAATACGAAGAATAAGAATAAGAATAAGAATAAGAATAAGAATAAGAAGAATAAAAATAAGAAGAATAAGAATAAGAAGAATAAGAATACGAAGAATAAGAATAAGAATACGATGAATAAGAATAAGAAGAATAAAAATAAGAAGAATAAGAATAAGAATAAGAATATGAAGAATAAGAATAAGAAGAATAAGAATAAGATGAATAAGAATAAGAATAAGAATAAGAATACGAAGAATAAGAATACGAAGAATAAGAAGAATAATAATAAGAATACGAAGAATAAGAATAAGAATACTAAGAATAAGAATAAAAATACGAAGAATAAGAATAAAAATACAAAGAATTAGAATAAGAATACGAAAAATAAGAATAAGAATACGATGAATAAGAAGAATAAGAATAAGAATACGAAGAATAAGAATACGAAGAATAAGAATACGAAGAATAAGAAGAATAAGAATAAGAATACGAAGAATAAGAAGAAGAATAATAAGAATACGAAGAATAAGAATAAGAATACTAAGAATAAGAATAAAAATACGAAGAATAAGAATAAAAATACAAAGAATTAGAATAAGAATACGAAAAATAAGAATAAGAATACGAAGAATAAGAATACGAAGAATAAGAATAAGAATAAGATGAATAAGAATAAGAATAAGAATAAGAATACTAAGAATAAGAATAAAAATACGAAGAATAAGAATAAAAATACAAAGAATTAGAATAAGAATACGAAAAATAAGAATAAGAATACGATGAATAAGAATAAGAAGAATAAAAATAAGAAGAATAAGAATAAGAAGAATAAGAATACGAAGAATAAGAATAAGAATACGAAGAAGAAGAATAAGAAGAATAAGAATAAGAAGAATAAGAATAAGAAGAATAAGAATACGAAGAATAAGAAGAATAAGAATAAGAATACGAAGAATAAGAATAAGAATACGAAGAATAAGAATAAGATGAATAAGAATAAGAATAAGAATAAGAATACGAAGAATAAGAATACGAAGAATAAGAAGAATAATAATAAGAACACGAAGAATAAGAATAAGAATACTAAGAATAAGAATAAAAATACGAAGAATAAGAATAAAAATACAAAGAATTAGAATAAGAATACGAAAAATAAGAATAAGAATACGATGAATAAGAATAAGAAGAATAAAAATAAGAAGAATAAGAATAAGAAGAATAAGAATACGAAGAATAAGAATAAGAATACGAAGAAGAAGAATAAGAAGAATAAGAATAAGAAGAATAAGAATAAGAAGAATAAGAATATGAAGAATAAGAATACGAAGAATAAGAATAAGTTGAATAAGAATAAGAATACGAAGAATAAGAAGAATAAGAATAAGAATACGAAGAATAAGAATAAGAATACGAAGAATAAGAATAAGATGAATAAGAATAAGAATAAGAATAAGAATACGAAGAATAAGAATACGAAGAATAAGAAGAATAATAATAAGAATACGAAGAATAAGAATAAGAATACTAAGAATAAGAATAAAAATACGAAGAATAAGAATAAAAATACAAAGAATTAGACAGGTAAGATTAAGTCTAGAAAAATAAACACACATACTAACACAGTAACTCTGTTTAATCCTTATGGGTGAAGAAAAATTCCGTATCTCAAAATATTTCCAGTTTACAGCTTCTAACTTTACGGGGGGACTATGGCAACAGGTGTATACCCAAGTCTCATTTCGTTTCTTATTACTCAGAACAAACAGTGGGAACTCTAATTAACGGACTATATGGAGAGGAAAATCCGTTATATCAAGAATCCGCTAAATGCAACATCTGCAGCTAAGGTACTTTATTTATATGAAAGTCCGTAATATCGGATTAGATAGAGAAATCCGTTATATGGAGATTTCACTGTACGCAGTTCATATATACCCAAATATCATCGTATTTTCTCCATACACAAAATAAAATTAAATATTTCTTCTAACAACAAACTTCATTATAGCGAGACGTAAACGAGAAGGCAATAGTTGAGGAGAGACGTGCGAGTGAATGAATGTATCCCCGGCATGAGTAACAGTGACCCAGGGAAGATTTAATTTGGTTGAGTAATTACTAAAGTATACAATCAGAGTAGCTTTAGTATTTCACACAGAGATTCTTTAAAAACATAGGAACAAAAAAATATGGCTGAACGGGATCTTAAGGCTTTATAAATAGGAGAGAGAGAGAGAGAGAGCGAGAGAGAGAGAGAGAGAGAGAGATTACGCTCGCCACAGGAGGTCCACGCAAACCCGCCAACAGCAGGTCAAACCTCAAACGGGCAGACTGGGACTCCTTCAAGGAGTCTCTCAGTCTCAAGCAGGGGAGAAACCTGGAAGAAGCCAGCCCTAATGACATCGACGACGCGGTCGAACAATGGTATAAGGATGTGAAGACGGAGATGGACAACAACATCCCGACCACCAGTTACAGGACCATTCCCCATCCTCACACTAGTCACCAGCTGAGGCAGCTCAGTGTCCAGTACACTCACGTGAGACAGCTAGCCAGTATCCGCGGGTGGACGCAGGAGCTGAGAGACCGGTACCGAGAGCTACAGACGGACATCCAGCACGAGAGCAAACGTCTACATGAACAAAAGTGGGCCGCCTTGGTGTGGGAGGCAGCCAACAATTACCGCGATTCTGCTGCATTCTGGAAAGGGATCAAGCGACTGATGGGTTCCACCTCTAGCACGGTCCCTTAGCTGCTCGACCAAAACAACGTAAAAATATTCGAGGAAGAAAACCAAGAACAACTACATCGGCGATATTTACGAAAGATCTTTACCATTAGTGAACAGGAAAACGAGGGCTTCGACAGGGACTTTGAGGAGGACATTTTAGGTCAGTTGCAGGACCATCAGCACCTGCTCCAGCCGCTCCCACGGACTGACTTCACCAGACTGGTGGACGGAAGCTACCTGACGGAACGCATTGTTCCTGCAGATGTGTCAGCCGTCATAAAAGGGTTTAAAAACAAATCACCTGGTCAAAGTCACATTAACAAGAAGATCCTGGCTCAACTCCCCGGCAACATGATAGAGAGGCTTGCTCATATATGCAACGCCTGCCTCGCCTCTGGATACTTCCCTAAGATGTTCAAAATCGCCGTTATTCGCCTCATACCAAAAGCAGGGAAGCCTCCAAACAAAGTCGAAAACTTTCGACCAATATCGCTGCTAGAGGTACCTGCCAAAATCTTCGAAAAAATAGTCAACAAGCGATTGCGGATGAATCTGGAGGACGAAGACGTGCATAATCCCCGCCAGTTCGGCTTCCGCCAGTACCGAGGCACATCCACCGCCATAGCTCAGGCCTACGAGCAGATCGCCAATGCCATGACTGGCCGCCTACAGTGCAATATAGTACTGAGGGACGTCAGCAAGGCGTTTGACAAAGTTTGGCACGCAGGACTGCAGTATAAGATCATACAACCGGGGCTACCCGAAAATCTGACTCGCCTGCTGTGCAACTTCATTACGGACCGCAGAGCCAAAATTAAGATGCAAGAACATTTTGGAGAAGAATTCTCACTATCGAGCGGCGTGCCTCAGGGCTCTTGTCTCTCACCAACCCTTTACACACTCTACACGGCTGACCTGCCACCCCCAATCGTCGGCAGCGAGTACGTCATGTATGCAGACGATGTAACACAGATCGTCACCTGCCCAGGAAGGTCCACGGCAAGGATGGCGCGACTCACTGCTCGGGCAATAGAGGAGATCTCGGAGTATGAAAATAAATGGAAAATAAAAACAAACAAAACGAAATTTGAGGTCATACCCATAGCAAAATTCAAGCCGGCCCCATTGATGATCGACGACGAAGAGATTGAGTACTCTAAACAAGGCAGGTTGCTCGGCCTCATCATTTCTCGGACGGGCATCATTCCCCACGTGAAGGACAGACTAAATAAAGCCAAAATCGCCGCAGCCAAATTAAAACGTTTTAAATTGATGCCTGAGAAGATACAAGTTCACCTGTACAAGGCGCTGGTGAGGCCTGTGTTGGAGTACCCATCTATACCACTCGTCACACTCGGGAAGACTAGACTACAACAACTACAGAGCTTCCAAAACAAATGTTTGAGGTCAGCCAGTGGCCAAGCGCCACCCTACCAGGAGACAGTGGAAACCATCCACCTAAGAAATAAAACAGAGGCCCTCAACTTCAGGTTCCATCGCATAGGGAAGAAGGTTTGGGACAAGCTCCTGGACGACCCTCACAGCCCAGACCACCTACGCGGGGAAGACATCAACGGAGGGAGACCCCACGCCTGGTGGCCCCGGAGTCTGCCCGCACTACAACAACCCAACCCTCGATCCATCTATGTCCGCCACAGTGATCCACCTTAGATTAAAACTTAGATGATATAAATTCACATTTAACAAGTCAAAATCGAGTGAGTCCATAACGTAATACAGTATAAGATGTTAATAAACTTGTAATTGTAAAATCAATCTAGTCATTGTCTACTAAAATAACCATTGTGCAACCTCATTCTAAATCCTAGGTTAGCTTAGTTAGCCAACAAACTCTGTAATATGTAAAACAAGGGGTGTCGTCCCCCTCTGTTTAACTCATTAAACTTCTTTTCCAACCTTCCCCCCCACGACTATATGTTGTGACTTCTCCATCCCTCATGTCTGGCTGTGCCTTGAGCCCCAGCATGCCTTCCACCCTTTCCCCCAACCCAGGCAGGCAGAGACTCTAGTATGTCTATGAGTGGGAGGAGGAGGAGGAGGAAGAGAGGGAAGCGAGAGGGGAGTGTGACAGAGAGGGAGCGGCTAAGTAGAAAGGGATAAACTTGTGAACATGATAAAATAGGATGATGCACAGAATGAGAGGAAGGATGGAAGGAAGGTGGTGTTGAAGGGACGGGGAAGGAAAGATTCACACAGGGGACAGAGTGAGTGGGAGGGGGACAAGATTAATGGAAGATTGATACAGTGAGTGGGAGAAGGACAGGATGAGTGGGAAGCAGACAGGCTGAGCGGGAGAACAAGATTAATGGAAGATGGATAAAGTGAGTAGGATAAAGATCAAATAAATGAGAGGAGAATACAATAAGTGGGAGGATAACAGGGTGGATAAGGTGAGTGGGAAGAGGAGGACAATATAGACAGGAAGATAGAGGAGATAACAAGGACGAGTGGGAAGAAGACAAGATGACAAGGAAGAGTAAAACTAGTGTAAGATTCTCTTGTGTGTGTGTGTGTGTGTGTGTGTGTGTGTGTGTGTGTGTGTGTGTGTGTGTGTGTGTGTGTGTGTGTGTGTGTGTGTGTGTGTGTGCGTGTGTTCTACCTTTTGTATACTCTTTTCTACGTTCTAATTTCTAAACAGAACAATTATTTTATATAGATTTATCTAAAACAGAAAACCAAAAAAATCACTAAAACTCGTCACTAACTATAGTCGCTTCAGTCCACCGCTCATTAACTGGGGACTAAGGAATGACATAGTTATACCCAACTCCAGTACAGTACTCCACTACCTCACCCCACACACAGCTCAACACATCTGTCTGTCTGTCTGTGTATGTCTGTCTGTCATTAAAGGTATCTCTAGTACTAAAGATCACCTGCAAGTTTAGCCCAGGAGGTGTTCCACATATGCTCACAATATTGGGTTTTATTAATTATGAAAAGACTTTTGACTCTCACGATGCCTTTTATAAATGCTTTGAGTAATGTGAGTATTGAACAGACTGACATTGACATCAATAGTGCATATAACCAGAACGGGAATTGTACAGTCAGTGGAGTCAAGAGTGGTGTAAAATGTTGGTAATAATGAAAACAAAATCTAGGTCCATTTTGAACCATTAAGCGATTTTATTAACATATATAACAAGGGATTATTTTTCTATTGTGTTTCTATATCAAGTTCCATCAAACCTCTGTGGCTTAACACTGGGTATTGCCTAAATCAATTTGTTGGTAAAAAGTGTACAAGTTAATTTTAAAACTGGCAAAAGCAACCACACTTAACCAGCCTATTTCTACCATATACTTTGGTTGTGAGGTAAGAAGCTTTGGTTATGTGAGGTAAAAAGCTTTGGTTATGTGAGGTAAGAAGCTTTGGTTATGTGAGGTAAAAAGCTTTGGTTATGTGAGTAAAATATTTTGGATAAGTGAGGTAAGAGCTTTGGTTATGTGAGGTAAAAAGCTTTGGTTATGTGAAGTAAAAAGCTTTGGTTATGTGAGGTAAAATATTTTGATAAGTGAGGTAAGAAGCTTTGGTTATGTGTGGTAAGTAAAAAGCTTTGGTTATGTGAGGTAAAATATTTTGGATAAGTGAGGTAAGAAGCTTTGGTTATGTGAGGTAAGAAGCTTTGGTTATGTGAGGTAAAAAGCTTTGGTTATGTGTAAAAAGCTTTGGTTATGTGAGGTAAGAAGCTTTGGTTATGTGAAGTAAAAAGCTTTGGTTATGTGAGGTAAAATATTTTGGATAAGTGAGGTAAGAAGCTTTGGTTATGTGAGGTAAAAAGCTTTGGTTATGTGAAGTAAAAAGCTTTGGTTATGTGAGGTAAAATATTTTGGATAAGTGAGGTAAGAAGCTTTGGTTATGTGAGGTAAAAAGCTTTGGTTATGTGAAGTAAAAAGCTTTGGTTATGTGAGGTTAAGGTGTGTGTATTTGGTTAGGTTACCACAGCCGCCATGATGGAAACAGACAACATTATTGATCTTAACAATAACTCAAACGGTTACACTTAAGAGATATAATTATCATACCTAAGCTCTTTCGTAAGCAGGTAAGAAACAGGTGTATATAACAGGAGTACCAACTTTCAACACACCTTTACAAATTACTTTAGGGAACATAATCCATCAGTTAAGTCATAAACACCTGGACGTTAGGATGACTTGCTAGTAACACCCGACCCCCCCCCCCTCATCCATCCCTGCTTCACGTTTTCTATATCGTTTGATCTTCACTACTGCCTATGACCCTTATCAAACCCAAATTATCCATCTATTTACCCCAATCGACCCCAAGAACTACCAGTATACAAGGTTTTAAAGATAATTTCCTTCCTTCTCTTCTTCTCTCCTACGTATACCCTTATTCTCTAAATACTCTTCCCCTTTTATCTTCATCCTACTATTCGTATTTTCATCTACTTTCACTCTTCATTTTTTTCGTTAGCAATCTTTTATTTCCTTCTTTCAAATCATTTTTTTCTTTGTATTGATTTTCATAATATTTTTTTTCTTCTTATTTATCCATTTCCTTCCCCTTTATTTCCCCCATTATCCCCATTCGTCTTTGTCTTTAATAACCATTTCCCATTTCTTCTTTCCTCCAATTCTCATTCTCTTTTATTTCCCTAGTTCCAATGTTTTCTCTTTTTTTTTGCAACTCCCTTCTTTCTTCATTTCCCCTATTCCCATTTTACTTTATTTCCTCGTTCCTTCATCTCTATATACCTTTTCTTTTTCCCCCTTCCAATTCCCTTCCTGTTCCACACACCAACAACTCACAAATCTTCATCTAGGGCAGAGAGGGAGGGGCAAAAATATTGACACATCAAACAAGGCTCTATATCTTAGGCCGTCGATGGAGGGAGGGAGGGAGGGAAGGAAGGAGAAGGAAGGAGAGGTAAGGATGGACGAGGGAGGGAGTGAGGGAAGGGGAAGTTAAAATGAAAGAAGTGAATAGCAAAAATGAGAGAGAGAGAGAGAGAGAGTGAGAGAAGGTTGATAATTTGACCTTAATTGGATCTGAATTAAGTCTTCAAGTTCACGTAATGACGGATAATACACTAAGAAGACACTGGTGAAAGACGTGGCTTGATCACACACACTGTACTGGAGAGAACAGCTGTTAACCTAATTAAACATTGACTGAACTCCGCTCCTGCCATGACCTGCTGAGAAGTCGATGGATGGATGGATGGAGCCTTTTAAACAGTACACGGATAAAGCTCAGCGTTAGTAGAAGCTTTTACGGATAGTTAAGGGTGATATCGTCCTGGCCGCTACTATGAATAGGTAAAATTTTAACTTACAAACAAATAGAATGAAACGCTGTCAGACATAACAGATAAGTAGCGAGTATGAACTATAATTACGGTGTTAGGAGTGTAAATAACAGCGGGTTTTTTCACTTGTTTACATGGTAATTGAAATAGGTTAAATGTGTGGTGCCCCCCCCCCCCCTCGCTCCTTAGACTGGACTGAGAAGATCATTTTTCCCGACGAGTTTTATACCGTAAATAATTCGGACGAGTGAGAACAATTATATCTGCATTGTGGGTTAAAAAAAAAGATGGTATTTGATAGATCAGCTTAAAGAAGTCAAAATGAGCTAATTTACTAGTTACAGGAGTCACGGTATTGACCTGAATGATACTCGAAAGTCAAGGAGAAAATATAGTTGAAGGCATTATTAAAATTTAGGCGAATGACACAGGAAAATTTCGCTACACACTGGGAAAAAAAAAGATTCACTTAAACCCTACAACTTTGACGACGGTTTCTATAAAATTATAGATAGATAAATTCTTTACTTCCTCAACTGGAGCTAACTTTGATGATTAAGATAAAAAATAAATAAATAACCAGAAAGTATAAAATAATTTGAACTTTAATGGCGTTTTAACTTTTAGTGAATAAGTGAAGAAAAAAAATTCTCACCAGAAAAAATACGTAAAAAATAAAAATGACTCCAACTTGTAAATTCATCTACTTGTTTCTTAATATGTTAAACACGTCGGATAATTACTGACTTTGAGAGTTATATAACAGGGAGCTGGGACGAGAGATTAGGTAGGTATCCCCCTGTACTATGGCACGACTCACTTACACTGATGAAACGTCAGTTATGTTGGTCGTCACGTGACTACATATATTATTACTTAAACTACCGTGTGTGTATATGAGGAAGAGAAGAAACACGCACACACACACACACACACACAAACACGTGAAAAACAACCTAATTGGATGATAAAAAAAACATGCGTCCAAAAACTTACCAACTTCAAGACATTTACATATAGAGCCACATCCTCTCTCTCTCTCTCTCTCTCTCTCTCCTACGTTAATTCTCAACATAACTAACCTGCACAAGTCATCCATACACCACGGGGGAGGTATTGTGTCGGGGATGAAACAGAGGAGAGGTGTGATGAGTGGGGGGTAACGCCTGAAAAAGACTTGGTATTCAGCTTACCATTAAAAAAGAGCCTTTTGCTTCCACCCTAAACTAACGTACCGTAAGGTAACCTAACTTAACCTAATTTACCCCATCCTAGCCTAACTTAACCTAACCTAAACCAATTTAACCCATCCTAGCCTAGCCTAACCTAACCTAGCCTAACGTAACCTAATTCGTCATACACACACAAACAGGTTAATAGGTCGTGTAATATTAAAAAAAAAAAAAAGATTACAGCTTTTGTTTTTAGTTCGGGTTGATTGTTGTGGGTCCGGTGAAAAGGTGCGTTTGGTCAGTTGTTTGTGTACGTGAGTTTGTGATGAACGGAGAGTGACGGCTGCCTCATTCCTTCCTTTAGCATTTTATGAAAGGTGAATAACATGGACGTATGGAGAGAGAGAGAGAGAGAGAGAGAGAGAGAGAGAGAGAGAGAGAGAGAGGAGAATGTTTGATGGATAACAATGGACTGAAAATTTTTTGTGAAGTGAAGGAGAATTGAAAGATAATCGATAATGAACAAAATCAAGAGACAGGAGAAAGGAAGAAGAAAAAGATACAACACACACACAACAATAACGCCGTGAAAAAACATTAAAAACAAACACTTTTCCAACGAATAAAACCTGGGATGAAACACTACCAACCA
>NW_024721700.1:0-17568 GCF_018991925.1 Homarus americanus | reverse complement strand
TACTGTATGTGATACAGTAAACTGCTAAAGTCCTGTTTTCGAAACTCATTTCTATAGTGCTCTCTTTTATCATCATATATTATTATTATTATTATTACTGAATTATTGTTATCCATTTCTAGTGCGACGTCAAAATACTTTGAGTTAAATTTCACTTCATTTATAGTGGTCCTTAACCATTCCTCACATTTACTTATATGAAACATAAGATTATCACTCCCTCCTCACATTCACTTTTTGACACAGACATACTCAAGACATTCACTTACAAGAAGAGAGTGACCCGGGGGATGATCCCTCACCCTCGTAAGCATAGTTCCTGAGGTCATCGCCAGGGCTGGGAGTCCTTGTGCCCCCTCGACTCGCGCCGTTCTTGTTTCTGGAGGGTGTCATCTCCCTCCCTTTATCTCCTCCCCCTTGGTGGAGAGGAACTCCCGCCATGGTCAAGGAGCTGCAGTAGCGCCTCTGGTCCTCCATACTGCTAGTGACTGATGCCGCGTCCACTTGTAATACGTCCACGTCTGGTGAAGAAGGAAGATAATAGTGTATTTATCTGTTTATGACTTCCACATTGTAATCCTAGTCATTTTTCTAGATTTATATAAATGGTAAGTTTCATCTAATTTCCCCGTTTTTTTTATTTTTCCCATTTTCCTGTAATTAATGGTTTATTCTTAATTTTTTATCCTTTTCATTGGTAGTGAACTACTGCTGAAACTCTTGAATCTGAGTGAATATGACTGAGAAAGACGAGGAAAGTCATAGAAACTTGATGGTAATAACTGTTGGAAGGGTGCAGTGGTAGAGCGGTTACCGTACTGTACAGTGTACAGCCTATTGGTCCTTAATAAACTCAAGGGTGAATATAAATCTCGCTTTAATTTGGGGGTGATAAGTGATACACGGACCACGAGGTAGACGCCGTGGGTTAGTTCTTAAACCCAAGAAGTACAGTATTTGGTAAGTTTAATGTTTTGTGTATAATATAATAATAATAATAAGGATAATAATAAAAATAATAATAATAATAATAATGGTTTATTGAAAGAACATGGTAACCCAAAAGGCTGAAAATTTATAGTCAACAGAGATGAAAGCTATATACGGTAATTAGGGAATGGGTCACTTGATTGCTAAATAATATACTACACAAATAACATAAGTGGTGTGTTTGTGTATCCATTACAAAACAAAGAAGATATTTTTTTTAGAAAAATTTCCCTATTAAAATATTGTGACGTACTGTAGGAGGCAAACATGACAGTGTGCTATATAAATGACAATAATACCCTGTACTTGGATAAAGATCAATATTTAATCTAGGCTAGTAGGCCTCCCGAGTAAGCCATGGACAAGATATTAAGTTATAAGAGATGAAATTATAATTTAATTACAGTATGTACAATGATAAGAGAGGTGAGAGGAAAGAGTTCCATAGTCGGGAATGCGAGGGATGAGGGAGGTGAAGGATGTTAAGTTTGACTAAAGGGAACTTGAAATTAGTTTGGCAAACACGAGGGAAAATGATGTGCGTTGTGAATGGATTGAAAAGAGTACCGGTAATGGTTTGGAATTCATTAGCACCCTAACCGCAGAAGTTGCACTAGCAAAGTGAATGTGAAGATATGGATCATGTGAGATGGAAGGGATGAATGGAGAAAGGAAAGGAATGGCTCTCTCCCTGTTTTCTTGTGTTATAATTAGAGATTCCTTAGTTACTGAGAATTATCTGTTGACCATACCACCCTACTGTAAAAGCATGAGCATTATGGTGTTAGGGGCTTACCCCACAAATGGTTTCCTTGTATCTATCTAACAGGAAGTAGTATGTCGGCTATAACAATCAACAATTTGACTCATCATTTATTTTGTATGGCATCCCTCAAGGCTCCATTTTGACCCAGTACAGTTCTTGTTGTACATAAATGATGTGGTCCACTCCAGTATACTCGTAAAATGCAATTTATATGCAGATGACAGTAAGCTTTATGCCAGTTACTCATATCTCCATTCCTTGATGAGAACAATGAACAGTAAATTAACTAAAGTGAGGAACTGGTTAATATGTATTAAAATGACCTAAAAAAACAACAACTTCGGAACTGTACCTAATCATTCACAGAATAAAAAACTTACTCCCAGAGCTGGACTCCCTGTACCTCGATAATACAGTCCTCAAATGTGAACAAAATACCAAATCCTTTGGGGTTGTTGTTGTTGATGATAAACTAAACTGGACAAACCACATACAAGCCATTCGCAATAGTCAATAAACAGAGTGGGATCCAGTACCACACTCGTCAGTCATTCACTTTTTCACCAATGAAATAAATCTACTATAACCTTGTTTACCAACAATTGATTCACTGTCATACACTATGGGGAGGGGGGCCTCCGGCTCCACGAAAACAAAACACCTGGTTATTGTCCAGAAAATATTTGTGCTGACAATGACCTATTGAAAAAAAAATCGATTTGCTAAATTGAAAATGTTAAAATCTGAGGGTATCAACACTTATTGTTGTGCTATATTTGTTTACAAATCAGTAATCACTTGATTGAGAAAAATTATTTCCAGTTCTGGAATAACCAGAGGTACAACTTAAGATACTCAGACCTACTAAGACCACTCTCTCCCCCATGCACTCTTCTCAGTCCCCTCCATAAAATGTGGTGTTGTCATGATCATAATGACGGCTAACCTGTTAAACTAATGATCCATATTACGCTTACACGTCCACAAAACCTTCTGAGTCTTCCAGTGGGAATGTCCTCCCTTCTCCCTGTTTCTTTGATGACGTCATCGAGATGTCGTATGTTTGTTGACCAGTTGTAAACTCTTTCTGCTACCGAGAACCTGTAAACCTTTTTTTTCACCTATGATTAGCAGAGACTCTGATAATTATAGTGAAATTGTGGTAGGGAGGTTAACTGAGGAATGAGTTGATATTCCTGGAAGGGAACTTTTGAAATCGGTTCCTCAGGTTGTAGCAAGGCGTTGCGTGTTGGGACCCGTTGCCATCCAATCTTTTGTTATCAATTTAATTCTTGCTTTTGATAGCTCAGTCAGAGCATTGTTTGTAAAGATAATAGTAGGGAATGAAACTGAGTTCGTAATCTCAGTTTCAAACGTCAGAGTGTTACAGTAACGTAGTACCAGAATCCTGAAGGATAGTGAATGTAATACCGATTTTCAAGAAGGGGGATAGATCACTATCCTCTAACTACCGCCCAATCAGTCTAACATCAATAGTGGGCAAATTACTGGAAGCAATCATTTCAAATTCTATTCGAAATCACCTGGAGAAGCACCGATTGATCAATGATTCCCAGCATGGCTTCACAAGCGGACGTTCTTGTCTAACTAATCTATTAACATTCTTTTCATCAGTTTTCGAATCGGTGGACGAGGGGCACAATTATGATGTGGTATATCTCGACTTTAGCAAAACCTTAGACAGAGTCCCCCACGAAAGACTAATTAGAAAGGTAGAAGCTCATGGCATCAAAGGTAACATCCTCAAATGGATTAGGGCGTGGTTACAGGACAGGAAACAGCGAGTGAGCATTAACGGCACTAAGTCCCATTGGAGCAACGTCACAAGTGGAGTTCCCCAAGGCTCAGTACTTGGACCATTATTATTTATTATATACATAAACGAGACAGATATCGGCATAGTATTAGTAAATATAAGTAAATGGTTATACACTAAAATAGGACGTGTAATTAAATCTGACGAGGACCTGTTAAAATCTACAGGAAGATCTAAACAAATTTTTCGAATGGTCTGGAAATTTGGCAGATGAAATTCAACGTGGACAAATGTAAAGTACTCAGTATAGGAGATGTAAACAGGGAAACCAGATACCAGATGAACAACGATGCCATAGGAGAAATCCGACTACAGAGATTTAGAGTAATGGACAAGTGAGGAACCTTAAGCCAAGTAAAACAATGTGTTTTTTGCTCGTAACAAGGCTAATAAAAGTACTTGGGTTCATACAAAAGGAGTGTTAGTTACAAGACTACGAGGTCATCCTAAAACTGTATCTTGCTCTTGTGAGACCACACCTGGATTACGCAGTTCGCCTGTCACCGTATTACAGAATGGATAGAATCATTGAAAGAATTCAGAGGAGAATGACAAGACTAATCCTGGGCATTAGGAACCTTGAGTACAGAGACAGGTTAAAGCATCTTAATTTGCACTCCCTTGAGAGATGTAGAGTGAGGGGCGCCATGATAGAGGTGTATAAATGGAAGTCAGGGCCAAACAAATGGGACATTACAGAGGTACCCAAACTATCCAACTAGGAGCAAACTCGTAACAATGGTTTTAAATTAAACAAATTTAGATTTAGGCGCGAAATAGGAAAACATTGGTTTGGAAATAGAGGAGTGGACAAGTGGAATAAGTTACCAAACATTATCATTAACTCGAATAGGCTGGATAGCTTCAAACATAGAGTGGATGATTATATGACAATTGGGGTTGGGTGTCATGGGACTGCCTATTTTGGTCCAATAGGCCAGCTACAGTTTCCTCCATTCTTATGTTTTTATGTTCTTATGGGAGACAGTAGTTTAATGTCTCGCTTGAGCTGAGAGACACTAGTTTAATGTATCGTTTGGGCTGAGAGACAGTAGTTTAATGTCTCGTTTGGGCTAAGAGGCAGTAGTTTAATGTCTCGTTTGGGCCGAGAGACAGTAGTTTGTAATGAGGGTAAAGTAAGAAGTACAAGTAAAGTAAGAATTATTAGTTGTATGATTGTAGAGTGAGGAACGTTTGTAGCGTGTCCGATTAGTTGTTTATCTCGGACACAAACATGAAATGGATACACTTCCCACCATAAGTAACTCACCCTATGGATCGCTCTGACAATGACTCACGTGTGATTTGACGGAGGCCCAGCGGCTGGGGAATGTCTGCAGGTGCTGTTAAAGAGAGTGGTCCCGGCGGGTGCTAGACTCTGTCTCCTGTGGGAGACTCTGCTAGCTGGGGACTCTGTGCTGGGGAAGGAAGTCTCCCTCCCGACCTCGACTAGTGACGAGCGTGCTCCGTCTTCCTCCGAGTTCTGTCTCTCCCTCTCTGTCCCACAGAAGGAGATGTCTGTCCCTTATATTGCTGGTGTCAGGCCGGTAGATGTCATCATTAATTAACACTAATCTGGGTGTGTCAAGACAGCTGTGTTTGAACAGGTGCGGGCTGGAGTGTAGTTTCTTGAATGAACAAGGTCATGACGCCGGATTGACTAATCATGCGGCGGTGAGACTCTGTTTCATTGCTGGGTCAGACCTTAATCTCACTTTAATTACGAAGGATGGGTTAACTTACGTGGGTGTACACCTGCGCATCTGGTTCTGCTATATGTATTGTTCTTCTCTGGGCTGTAAGCTATGGTCTGATAAACAATCATTACAAGTTTAATGTCTCGTTCGAGCTGAGAGACGCTAGTTTAATGTCTTGTTTGCGTGGCCGGACAGTTCAATGTTTCGTTTGAGCTGAGAAACACTAGTTTATAGTCTCGTTTGGTCTGAGAGACATTAGTTTAAAGTCTCGTTTGGGTTAAGAGACAGTGGTTTAATGTTTCGTTTGAGCTGAAAGACAGTAGTTTAATGTATTGTTTGAGCTGATAGATAGTGGTTTAATGTCTCGTTTAATGTATCGTTTGGGTTGTGAGACTGGTTTAAGGTCTCGTTTGAAGTGAGAGACTAGTTTAATGACCCGATTGGGTTGAGAGACAGTGGTTTAATGTCTCGTTTAGGCTAAGAGACAGTAATATACTGTAATATCTCTCTTGATATCGTGATTTAAATTGTCTCGGTGTTTTAAAGTCTCTCTAGATTAACTCGTTTATAGAAGACATCTTAGCCTTCATGAAAATTAGGATATATATGTTCAAATTTAACTAAGCGCACGTGTGTGTGTGTGTACGTGTCCTGCTCTCTCCCCCCCCCGCCCCCACACACACACACATATATATATATATATATATATATATATATATATATATATATATATATATATATATATATATATATATATATATATATATATATATGTATAACAAAGAAGAATGTCTGTGTGTTTGTGTGTGTGTGTCCGCACGAGAATCTCGGAACTACTCTACCGATTTGTAGTGATGATGGATGGTGTTATATGTAGTGATGTTAGATTATGTTATATGTAGTGATGATGGATGATGATGTTATATGTAGTGATGATGGATGTTGTTATATGTAGTGATGATGGATGGTGTTATGTGTAGTGATGATGGATGGTGTTATATGTAGTGATGATGAATGATGTTATATGTAGTGATGATGGATGATGTTATATGTAGTGATGATGGATGGTGTTATATGTAGTGATGATGGATGGTGTTATATGTAGTGATGATGGATGGTGTTGTATGTAGTGATGATGAATGATGTTATATGTAGTGATGATGGATGGTGTTATATGTAGTGATGATTAGACAATCTATCTATATAAAACAAAGAAGTCTGTCTGTTTGTCTGTGTGTCCGCACGAGAATCTCGGAAACTACTTTACCGATCTGTAGTGATGATGAATGGTGTTATATGTAGTGATGATGGATGGTGTTATATGTAGTGATGATGGATGATGTTATATGTAGTGATGATGGGTGGTGTTTTATGTAGTGATGATTACACAATAAAATAATAACAGTTTAATGCTAAAAAAATATACTTTGCTGTACCGTTGTAGTGAAACACATGGTGGAACTTACATACACCGTTAATGAACTATTGATGGAAGAAGAAGTTGTGGGGACTGAACAGTGAGACAATGTGGAGCCTCCTGGAGGGTGGCGTTCTACCGTTGCCGACTGGATGAGCCGCCCGGAGGGCAGCGATTCTGCTAGTGTATATATATATATATATATATATATATATATATATATATATATATATATATATATATATATATATATATATATATTTCATTAATACAATAAAACCCGCGAACTTCTACATACACTCAACACCTCAACCCGTCAGGATTCGAACCCACGGCCCACGAGCCCATGACTGTGACCGGGGAACGCTACCTCTGGGCCACCAGGATACTAAAAGCAGTCCTAGACTTTGTTATATTTCACACAAAGCCTGTTCAACGAAGCCGGATTTGGTAAAAACGTTACTCTGACCACCTACGTGATACGGGTAGTCCCCATTAGAGGTTCACGGTGCCATAAGCTCGTTGAGCAGGCTTTGTGTGAAATATAAAAAAGTCTAGGATTGCTTTTAGTATCCTGTGTAGGTCTGAGACAGGGGTATTGTTGTAAATCACGATGCTTTATTGGAAGCTATATGGATCCTCGTGTTTCGAAGCCGTTTGGTAAAACGTTACTCTGACCACCTACGTGATACGGGTAGTCCCCATTAGAGGTTCACGGCGCCATAAGCTCGTTGAACAGGCTTTGTGTGAAATATAACAAAGTCTAGGACTGCTTTAGTATCCTGGTGGTCCAGCGGTTAGCGTTCCCCGGTCACAGTCATGGGCTAGTGGGCCGTGGGTTCGAATCCTGGCGGGTTGAGGTGTTGATTGTATGTAGAAGTCCGCGTGCTATTGGGCTAATGAAATATATATATATATATATATATATATATATATATATATATATATATATATATATATATATATATATATATATATATATATATATATATATAAAACCACAAGGAAACAAAAAAACGCACAAAAAAACGCACAAAAAAACGTACTCACATATTCCCACGCAGGCACACACACTTTACTACTACTACTACTTTGCTGTCACTCGGAATCGAGTATGACGATCATTCAGCTCTGGTGAGCTCTGAGGTGACTCGAGAGGCCTATACGGGACCAGCAGGATCGTCCACAGGTGGTGCATGTATGAAGGGCTACATTAGGTGCGGGAGGGGCGGCGGCAGCGTCTTTCCGGTGCTGATGCTTGTTTGCCTCAGTATGCAGTCGGTCTAACTCGAAAGTATTGACACTTTCTCGTGTGGTGCTCCTACAAGCGTTACGGTGTGGAGTGATCGTATCCCAGGTAAGGGGGTCGATTTGGCACTTTTTCAGGTTTGTCTTAAGACTACCCTTATACATTTTCCGTTGCCCGCCAGCGTTACGTTTACTCCTCCTTACGTGACTGTAAAGTAGTTGTTTTGCCAGTCTACTGTTGTTCATATGGGAAACATGACCAGTCCAGCATAGGTGTTCATGGATAATGGTAACCTCGATGCCCCTTCAGTTGGTGTCAGCGAGAGTACTGGCATTTGTTCTCTTGTCTTCCCAGCGAATTCGGAGGAATAATAGAACCTAGACTACGTTGGTGATAGTTTTCAAGTGCCTTGAGGTGTTTTCTGTATGTGACCCACGTCTCGTTGCCATATACTGTAGAAAGGTGGGGAAGACCACTGCTCGATATACATGTAACTTTGTAGATAGTTTCAGCTCCATATAGCTCAAGACACGGGTACGGAGTCTGCCAAAAACTTAAGATGCATAGCTGATCCGATGTTGAATCTCTTCATCGATGTCCACAGTGGTGGACAGGTGGGAGCCGAGATACTGAAAGTGGGTAACATTAGAGAGGGTAGTACCGTTGAGCTGGGTGAATAATCGTGGTGTGGGTGAACCAGGGCTGGCTGAAAGAGAATCTGAGTCTTACGTACATTCACCTCGAGGCCAAAGTGTGCATACGCATCTGCCTAGGTGTTCAGGATCTTCTGTAGATCACGTTCAGTGTGAACGACGAGGGTGAGATTGTCTGCACACTGACGTTCAGTAATGGAAATTGCCGGCACCTTTGTTCCTGCCCAGAGTCGTCTTATGGTGAAAAGTCCATTCATCCAGTATTGGTTGTTCACCCCGCCGGCTAAATTGACACTGGCACAAGTAGGGAAGGCAGCCAAGAAAAAAAAATAAAAGAGAGTTGAAGCCAGTACACATGCTTGTTCTACCCCCGTTTGGATGGGGAAGAACTCATACTGGGTGCCATTGTACAGGACACTGCCGTTCATGCTATCGTGGAGTTGCCTCACAATGGCGATGAATTTTGGTGGGCAATCAAAATGGCTGAGGGTCCACCAGAGGCCTTCCCTGTTGACCGAGTCGAAATCCTTGGTTAGGTCGATGAAAACCATGTACAGGTCATGAAGCTGTTCTCTGCACTTTTCCTGTATTTGACGGGCAGCAAAGATCGTGTCAGTGGTGCCACGTGATGGTCGAAGGCCACATTGAGATTCTGGGAAGATTCAGGCGATAATCTTGGTAGCTACAGCCATCAGCGAGGTCCCGCGGTAGTTGCCACAGTCTGACCGGTGTCCTTTGTTCCCATATATATTGATGATGGAGGCATCTTTAAGAGCTTGGGGGATTTCCTCCTTTTCCCATATATTCTCCTGGAGAGAGTGGAGACGGGTGGTAAGCAGAGGTCCTCCTGCTTTATACACACACACACACACACACACACACACACACACACACACACACACACACACACACACACACACACACACACACACACACACACACACACACACACACACACCGCAACTACATCTCTAACACCTCTGAACTCTCTTAACCCAGATGCCATACTCACTAAGCGGAAGGTTAAGTCAGGTCAACTTGTGGAGCCGTGTCATGACCCAAGAGGAAATTCTGGACATGGCTAATTGCAAGGTCAATCCCGAGGGTGACGTCATCAGCTGGTCTGGTCGATGGGTGACGCACAACTTGGAAAGAAAGGTAATCTATGTGGCTTATTAAGGTACACTATGTGTCTTGTTGAGCTACACCATGTGTCTCATTGATCTACACTATGTGGCTTATTGAGTTACATTAAGTGCATTATTGAATTACACGATGTGACTGATTGAGTTACACTATGTGCCTTATTGAGCTACACTATATGGCTTATTAAGTTACACTATGTGGCTTATTGAGCTACAATATGTGGCTTATTGAGTTGCACTATGTAGCTTATTAAGTTACACTACAGTATGTGGCTTATTGAGCTACACTATGTGGTTTATTAAGTTACACTATGTGGCTCTTTGAGTTACCATATGGCTTAATGAGATATACTATGTGGTTTATTAAATTACACTGTTTGGCTTATTGAATTATACTATGTGCCTTATTGAGCTACACTATGTAGCTTATTAAGTTTCACTATGTGGCTATTGAGTTACAATATGTGGCTTATTGAGTTACACTATGTGGCTTATTAAGTTACACTATGAGGCTTATTGAGTTGCAGTATTTGGTTTATTAAGTTACACTATGTGGCTTATTGAAATATACTAAGTGGCTTATTAAGATGTACACTAACCTAACCTAAGCTTCCATATCCTACCCTACCCTATCGAAACCAAAAATACCCTACCGTACCCTACCCTATCCAAACCAAATATACCCTGCTCTGCCCTATCCAAACCAAGTATACCCTACCCTACCCTACCCTACCCTACCCTACCTATAACTGTACCCTAACGAAAACCAAATCTAACCTACCCAAATCAAATCTAACCTAATCTAACCTAACCTACCCAAAGCAAATACAGCCTAATCTAACCTAACCTACCTTATCTTAACCCATCTTACCCTAATATAACCTAACCTAACCAAACATAACCTAACACCAACAACACCGATCAAATATTATAACAACAACTGTAATACATCACAACAACAACAACGTCATATATCAACAATAAGATGACCCTGATTCCATTACAGGAAGTGGCACTAAAAGACCTTTGCAGATCAATATCCCGAGGCCGCTCGACCGTACCTTTACCAACGCTCAGATACCACCACGCTGTCCAACTGTGTAAAGGTCTCAAGGGTTTCATTACTACACCTACCAATCGTCAGGATCTGTTGGATGAGCTGGTGCCCTTTGAGAATATGGGAGGTGAGTGTTGCTAAATTACTTTGACGTAAGTTTATTTCACCTAATGATTAAGCACCCTAAAGAAGACAAAATCCTCAGGGCCGGATGAAATTTTCCCTAGCGTTTTGAAAGAGTGTAAGGAACAGATTAGCGGATTCCTCGTAAATTTATTTACAAAATCATTAGACACGGGAGCTGTGCCAAAGCATTTGGCAGAGAACCGCATTAGAGGCTTCTGAGAAAATTTAAGGCTCATGGTATCGAGGGGAAAGTTTTAAATTGGGTCAGCGTAGATGGTTTTCAATCTGAGTGGGGCTGTGTAACTAGTGGGGTTCCCCAGAGGTTAGTACTGGGCCCACTCTTGTTCATAATCTACATAAACGATCTAGATACTAGGATCAGCAGTGACATAAGCAAGTTTGCGGATGACACCAAAATAGGGCGGCAGATTAAGTCAGTGCAGGATGCAAATGCACTACAGGAAGATTTAAATAAACAGCAGTAATGGTAAGAAAAATGGCAAATTAAATTCAACACCAGCGAGTGCAGCGTACTTAATATTGGAAGAACAAATATTGTCAACGTATACAGCCTTAACAACATCGAACTAGAGAAGTTGACTTGTGAAAGAGACCTAGGCGGACCTTCGGCCTAGAAAGCAGTGTGTTAATATTCGAAATATGGCAAACAGAGTATAAGATTTTATATCTAGAAGTGTAAGTAATAAGAGTGCGGATGTCGTATTAAGAACACAAGAACATAAGAAATAAGGAGTCTGCAATAGGCCGGTTGGCCTGTGCATGGCAACTCCTGTCGAGAGTTACTACTCTCTATCATCCATGAATCTATCTAGCCTCCTTTTATAACTTTCCAGCGTTCCAGCACTTACTACAAAGCTGCTAAGCTTTTTCCACTCGTCCATCACCTTATTTGTGAACCAGTTCCTTCCTATCTCCCTCCTAAACCTAAACATATCCAACTTAAATCCGTTGCTACGAGTCCTATCCTGCTCGGATATTATAAGAACTTTAGCTATATCTCCTCTGTTGATTCCTTTCACCCACTTAAATACTTCTTTAATCTATCTTGATATGGAAGGTTTCTAAGTCCCGGAATAAGCTTCGTCATTCTTAGCTGCACCGACTCCAGTGAATTGATATCCATTCTATAATAAGGGCACCAGAACTGAACAGCATAATCGAGGTGCGACCTGGCTAGTGCAAGATACAGTTGCAATAAGACCTCTGCACTCTTATTACTTACACTTCTAGATATAAAACCTAATACTCTGATTGCCTTATTTAGAACATTAACGCACTGTTTTCTAGGCCGTAAGTCCGGGCTTACAAGTACCTCTAAGTCTCTTTCCGAACCCTGGGGTCGCGACCCCAAATGGGGTCGCCAAGCGTTTTTCTTGGGGTCGCGAAGCAGTTCTGCCACTTCATGGAAAATTCCCACAAATCTATAGGAGAAGTAGGCCTACGTGGAAGGTGTTGAATGAAATTTGATGGATTTCGATAAGTGGGATTTCGTGGGAAAAATTAACTAAAGTGCCTGGGAATTTTCGTTCTTAGAAGTGAAAACACCGTCGCCAAGCCCTACGCCGTCCTACGGCCCTACTTGTATCATACAGGTTCATTCCCGAATCTGAGATGTTGCCAGCATATATTTATATGTTACTACTAAAAACAAGTATTTGCTGGATTCTCAGGTACATAAAATACTCATTGGTTGAATGATTTGGTGATATTGTTAAATACTGCTGATAAGGTGGCGAATTTTTACTTGCGTATTATTTCATAAATATAATGCAGTAACCGCCAACCCCCCCCCCAACCCCAACCCTGAATCACACGTGTTTCTCCTCAGCCAGTCAACCACTCGAACTGTGGTCGAATGGGAAAGTAACTTGTTCATCTTCTGATGGTAAGTTAATGTATTTTTACCCGTATATTGAATTGGGAATGTGCTCTATAGGTACACTCAGTGTTTCCTTCTTTAAATGAATATGAAAAAGAAGTGTAGCGTTGTGGGGTTTCGTGATGTTGGTTCGCACTCAGGATGGGTTGGAGAAAGGAAACTCACAATGCACTCTCTGTATATATATTGTATTAGATGTACAATGCAGCTTGGTGCTGGGAAGTTGCAGCGTGGTTAGCAGCGTGGTTACAAGCGTGGAGTAGAGAGCTGGTTGGTGAGGAGCTTGCTCAGAGGAGGTGTTGCGTGCTGCGTGGCTGTAGGTAGAAGGACGTTCCGATCCGATGTGATGGAGAGAAGAGAGCCTATTGGCTCAGGAAGATAGAAGACGGTGTAGGAGGAAGGTAAAGGTTGGGAAGTGGGAAATAAAGAGGGAGATTGATAGCACGTGGGCTGTCCACCTTGCGAGGACGAGGTTAAATCTGCCATGTCAGCAGTTCATGTCCACTACAGCAAGGGAAGGGAAGCCAAGCTAATCTAAGCTAAGGTAGATTGTGGTGTTTGGGGAGGGGGGCCCTCCGTGTCCTTTAAGTATTCTTCGTTTTTATTTCGTGTATATTGGTTCTGGTTCTGTGGTGTCAAATGTTATGCTCTTTGGCCACCAGTTGTGTGTTCTGGTATTGTCTTCTTGCATTAGTTGTTGGAATATGGGGTCTTCGAGTTCTTGTAGTCTTTCCCATATTGCTAATGCTTGATTATGTGTTCTGATGTTGATTGTGGTTAGGTTATGTTCTGTGTGTAGCTTTCTGGAATTTTTTGTATATGGTGGTGTGAGTTTTGCTGCTCTTCTGAGGGCTATGTTTTGGATTGCTTGTATTTTGAGTTTATTTGATTTTGATATAGTTTTAAGTGGAATTGGGGGATATTCCAAGTGTGGTCTGACTAGTGCTTTGTAAAGGTGTAGTTGTATATTGGTGTTTAATTTTCGGAATCTTCTGAGTTTAGTTAATTGGACCCTGGCTTTTGCAATTCTTTCTGTGATGTGTGGTAGTATGCCGTTCCTTGTGATTTTGAGGCCGAGGATTTTCCCAATTTCTGCGTATGGAATGTTTTGATTGTTGACTATGATTGGGTATGGTCTAGTTTTAGCTATGTGAATTATCTTCAGTTTTTGTATGTTAGTTTTAATTTTCCATTTCCTTTCGTAATTGTTTATGGTTTCTATTTTTCGGCTAGTTCTGATTGCCATCATTTGTTTTGATTTCCCTGGGTATTGTATAATTTGTGTTACGTCGTCTGCGTATGCAATGTACTCTGAGTTTCTTGGTTTAGGCATGTCCGCTGTATATATGGTGTATAGTGTTGGTGATATGTTGCTGCCTTGGGGTACTCCACTGTAGAGGGTGAAGTTTTGACCTGTGTAGTTGTCGATGGTGAGTTTGCCTTGTCTGTTGTCAAGGAAATTGCAAAGGAGAGCCGTGAAGTTGGGTGGCATGTTGAGTTGAGTGATCTTGTATTTGAGCCCTTCATGCCATACTTTGTCGAAGGCTTTGCTGACATCTCTGAAAACTATGTTGCATTGGTTTCTGTTGCTGGCTGCATTTGCGATGGCTTCATATATTAGGGCCATTACAGTGTAGGTGCCTCGGTTTTTCCTGAAGCCGTGTTGTCTATGGTTGTATTTGTCTTCATACTCTAGGTGGTTTCTTAATCTCTGATTTATTACTTTTTCAAGGATTTTGCCAGGTGTTTCGAGGAGTGAAATGGGTACGCAGTTTTCTGCCTGTGTTGGGTTCTTTCCTTGCTTTGGAATGAGTCTTAATTTTGCCTTTTTAAATTTGGATGGGAAGAATCCGCTTGCTATTGATGTATTGAAGATGTCTGCAAGCTGTTAGATCATTGGTGGTGGTATGTTTTGCAACACAGTTTTGTTTATTTGACTTATTCTTGGCGATTTATTCTTGAAGCTGGCAATTGTTTTTGTGATGTCATGTGTAGTTACTGGAGCAATTAGTGGATCGTTATTATCTAACGTGTTGAGGTTGATTGTCCTGGATTGTTGCCATTTGTCTGTGTTTTGGTTCAAGTGTGTTTCAACCACGTGTTCTGTTTCTCTGCAGAAGTTTCGGTTGTCCTCATCCGTGATTTGGTAGATGCTGCTCCAGAATGTTCTGAATATTGGTTCCTTGAGTTTAGGTTTTGTAATCTTCTTGCCATTGTTGTCTATAAGGTAGCTGGTCTCCTCTGAGTTGGTTCCCATGAGATTTTTTTTTATTTTAGTCCAAAAGGCTTTTGGGTTTCTGTAGTCTGCCTGTGTGTTGGTTATTAGCTGGTTCCATTTCTCGTCGTGTTTTACTTTGCATATCTCCAGTAGTTCTTCTTTAAGGTTTCTATATAATGCAGTGATGTGTGGGCTTCAGCCATATGTTTTTATAAATTCATGCAGGTTGGTGAACCTGGTTTGGATGATTTTTTCTTCGTGTGT
Source organism: Homarus americanus (assembly GCF_018991925.1). Lineage (NCBI taxonomy): Eukaryota > Metazoa > Arthropoda > Malacostraca > Decapoda > Nephropidae > Homarus > Homarus americanus. Next base: position 2,249 of record NW_024721700.1, on the reverse strand, counting down.
TAGTTGTGCATGTGGTAGTGTGCGATATGTTGTTTTTGGGATGTTGTTTTTCATGGCTATTGTGATTTTTGAATACCAGGTTAGTGTTTCGTCGGTGTTGAGAGCTGTTTTGAAACTTTCCCAGTTTGCTCTATTAAATGAATATCTTGGTGTAGAGGGAATTTGTATTGGAGATGTGGAAATATTTGCTATTATGGGTATGTGGTCACTGGTGCTGGCGGGTCCAGGTTTTATGTGTATGTGAAAATGATGGTGTCTGTTTGTCAGAATTATGTCCGGATTCCCAGAATTTCCCTGTGTTATGAATGTTTGAAAGTCTGGGCCTAGGTGTGTAATGCTGCCTTGCTCAATTAGGTTGTGCAGTACTACTCCAGCAGGGTTTCTGTTGTGATGTCCAAGGGTTGGGTGTCGAGAGTTCAGGTCGCCTGGGAAGTATGCCGGGCTGTTTCGCCTGGTAAGTTTTAGGAGGTCGCCTGTCGGGAATATTGTTCTTCTGAATGGTAGGTATGATGTTCCTATTATTGTTGGTCCTTTGGTGGTGTTTATTTTTAATGCCAAGAAGTTGCCTTGGAAGTTGTCAATTATTTTGTGTTGAATTGTTCGATTTATTGCTATTGCTGTCCCGTCATGTAACTCTTCGTAGATATTTTTTTGGTAGACGTGATAATTAAATATTTTTCTTTTTTCGTTGTCTTTTCGCCCGCGTGCATTGATAAGGATGATGTATGGGTCTATTGTGCTGTATATGTTAGTAAGTTCTGTTTTCCTCGCCAGAGTCCAGGCAAGGACGTTGTGTTGAATTATCTTTAATGGTTTGTTTTGAATAGTCGTGGATCCCGAGAACTTGGTGTAGGGTGTTTGCTGGCTCGTGTATCTCCTGGCGAGTGTCTATTCCTTTCCTCCTTCAATCCCGTTCTGATTTTCTTAAACTTAGTTGTTAACGCTCATAGGAGCGTTATTGGTTTGTTGCTGGAGAAATAAACCCTCAACGTTGACGCGTACCATATAATTCGGTCAAAGCCTGTTAAAGAACATTTCTCATATAACAAATGCTGTTATCTCAGGACACATATTATGAATAATACAATCAATATACAGTACATAGCCTGTTAACATCTTAAATATAACTCGCATGTTATAACTATTGATACAGGAGACAATAGGTATAATATATAACTCGCATGTTATAACTATTGATACAGGAGACAATAGGTATAATATGATCAAATTGCAGTACACAAATATACTTATTAAAGTTATTTAGAGTTTCTTAGCAGATTCTAATACTTCACGATCACTCACGTTTTAGGGTCTAGTGGTCTGAACCAACGTGTTGTCTGTCCTGTAGAAATCAGTAGACTACCCTCGAGGGCAATCTCAGCCCGGAGGCGAGGGCCATATGTTTTCGTATTGAAACACCTCAGCAGATTGGTCAGCAAATTCGTTGTCAACACTATATCCCTTATCTCATCCCTTCTCTCTCTCTCTCTCTCGCCTAGTTTATCTTATTATGGCGGTAACACTCCCCCTGTCGGGCTTCGCACGAAATCACGGCATATTATTAGATTCACTCTCCCACCCCTTCCAACAGGCAGAGTTTCGTCACTGGGCGTATTAACACTGAGTCCTTTGTCTTCACTTTAACACTTCGCACCAGGCCATCTTTGCTCGGTAGAGCTTCCAGTACTCTCCCTAGCATCCACTGACTCCTGGGAAGGGGTTGTCCAGAGATGATCACGATATCCCCAGAGTGGAGATTACGGCGAGTTTTGAAGAACCTTTGTCGCTGACGTAATGTTGGGAGATATTCTTTTACCCACCTTTTCCAAAATTGGTCTGCAATGAATTGGGCATGCTTCCATCTTCGTCGGTACCCTTCTGTCATGGACCGATCGCCTCCGGTGGACAGTGTCTCCGGGTTCATCCCTAGTATGTGGAGCGGCGTTAGTGCTTCTAGATCCTTTGGGTCGTCAGACACTGGGGTGATGGGCCTTCCGTTGATGATCTCTTCTACGGCACAGAACACAGTGCTGAGGCGTTCATCGTCTAGTGTCTGGGTGCCCACCACTCCCTGGAGGACCTTCCTTACAGTGCAGATTTGTCGCTCCCACACTCCTCCCATGTGAGAGGCTGTCGGGGGGTTGAACTGCCATTCTATCTGTTTCTGTAGAAGGGCATTCCCGACCTTGTCACTGTTGTTCCAGCCGTTCACCGCCTCTCGTAACTCTCGGTTAGCTCCAATCATGTTG
>NW_024721699.1:0-82866 GCF_018991925.1 Homarus americanus | reverse complement strand
TCATTGCCACCCCCGGTGATTTCACTGAAGGGGTGCCTGGCCTCACACCCCGGGTCATGGTAACAAGGGGTGCCCCGCCTCACACCCGGGTCATGGTGCTAATGGGATGCCTGGCCCCTACACCCTGGGTCATGTGAAGAGGTGCCCGCCTCACACCCGGTTCATAACACTGTAGGTGCACTGCCCCACCCCCGCTCATGTCACTTATGGGGTGCCCGCGCTCACACCCCGGTCATGGTGCTGGAGGGGTGACAGGCCCTCACACCCCGGGTCATGTCACTAAAGGGATGCCCGGCCTCACACCCGGGTCATGTGTCACTGAAGAGGTGCACGGCCTCACACCCCGGGTCATGGACCTAAAGGGGTGCCTGACCTCACCCTGGGTCATGGGGTTGAAGCGGTTCGTGGTCTTCACACCACGGGTCATGGAGCTGAAGGGGTGCTCTCGGCCATCACACACGTCATGGCTGAATGGGTGCCGGCTCACACCCTGGGTCATGGGCACTGAAAGGTGCCTGGCCATCACACCCCGGTCATGTCTCTGAAGGGGTGCTGCCTCACACCCAGGTCATACCTAAAGTGGGTGCCCGGCCCTCACACCCCGAGTCATAGCACTAAAGGGTGCCCGGCCCTCATACCCCGGGTCATGGTGCTGAGGGGTGCCCGCCTTCACACCCTCGGCCACTGAAGGGGTGCTTGGCCTCACATCCCGGGTCTTGGCACTGAAGGAGTTCCAGGCCCTCACACCCCTGGTCATGGTTCTGAGGCTCCAGCCTCACACCCCGGGTCATGTCACTGAAAGGGTGCCCGGCCCTCATCCCGGGTCATGTCAATTATGGTGCCCAGCTCACACCCCGGTGATTTCTACTGAAGGGGTGCTCTGGCCTCACACCCCGGGTCATGGTACTGAAGGGGTGCCCGCCCTCACACCTCGGTCATGGTGCTAATGGGGTGCCTGGCCCTTACACCCCGGGTCATGTGAAGAGGTGCCCGCCTCAAACCCTGGTTCATAACACTTTAGGGGTGCCCTGCCCCCACACCCCGGCTCATGTCACTTATGGGGTGCCCGCGCTCACCCCGGGTCATGGTACTGAGGGGTGCCTGCCCCCAAACCCCAGCTCATGCCATTATAAGCCCGGCGCTCACACCCCGGGTCATGGTACTGAGGGTGCCCGCCTCATACCACGGGTCATGTCACTAAAGGAGTGCCCGCACTCACACCCCGGGTCATGACACTGAAAGGTTGCCCGGCCCTCACACCCCAGGTCATGTCACTGAAGGGGTGCCAGGCCCTCCACCCCGGGTCATGGCACTGAAGGGGAGCCTGGCCGTCACACCCCGGTTCATGACACTGAAGGTGCCCGCCCTCACACCTGGGTCATGTGTTGAGGGGTGCCCGCCTCACACCCCGGGTCATGACACTGAAGGGGTGCCCGCCCTCTCACCCGTCATGTCACGAAAAGTTGCACGGCCCTCACACCCCGGGTCATGGACCCAGGGGTGCCCAGACCTGACACCCTGGGTCATGGGGTTGAAGCGGTTCCTGGTCCTCACACACGGGTCATGGACCTAAAGGGGTGCCTGGCCCTCACACCCCGGGTAATGGGGTTGAAGCGGTTCCCGGTCCTCACACCACGGTAAGTGAGCTAAGGTGCCCGCCATCACACCTGATTCATTTCACTGAAGTGGTGCTGACCTCACACCCCGGGTCATGTGAAGGGGTGCCCGGCCTCACACCCCATTTCGCAGACTGTGCTTCGGACTCATTCCCCGTTTCATGGCATTGAAAGGTGCCCGGCCCTCACACCCCGGTTCATGACACTGAAGGGGTGCCTGGCCCTCACACACCGGGTCATGGCACTGAAGGGGTGCACGGCCCTCACACCCCGTCGGTCATGGACCTGGGGCAAGTCCAGCCCACACACCACGGGTCATGGTTGAACGGTTCCCGGCCCTCACACCCGGGTCATGACCTAAAGGGTGCCCAGCCCCTAACCTCCCCGGGTCATGGTGCTGGAGGTGAATTTGATCCTCACACCCCGGGTCATGTCACTGAAAGGGTGTTCGGCCCTCAAACCCTGGGTCATGTCACTGAAGGGGTGCCCGCCCTCACACCCCGGGTCATGGCACTGAAGGGGTTCCTCGGCCTCACACCCCGGGTCATGGTTCTGGAGGGTGCCCGGCCCTCACACCCGCCATGTCACTGAAAGGGTGCCCTGGCCTCATCCCGGGTCCTGTCAATGAAGGGGTGCCCAGCTCACACCCCGGGTTTTCACTCAGTGCCTGCCACACCCCGGGTCATGGTACTGAAGGGGTGCCCCTGCTCACACCCCGGGTCATGGTGGGGGTGCCTGGCCCTTCACCCCGGGTCATGTGAAGAGGTGCCCGGCCCTCAAACCCCTGTCTGTAACACTTTAGGGTGCCCTGCCCCCACACCCCGGCTCATGTCACTTAGGGGTGCCCGGGCGCTCACACCCCGGTCATGGTGCTGAGGGTGATAGCCCACACCCGGGTCATGGTGCTGGAGGGTGCCCGCCCCTCATACCCCGGGTCATGTCACTAAAGGTGCCCGGCCCTCACACCCGGTCATGTCACTGAAGAGGTGCACGGCCTCACACCCCGGGTCATGGACCTGGGGTGCCTGGACCTCACACCCTGGGTCATGAGGTTGAAGCGGTTCTGGTCTTCACACCACGGGTCATGGAGCTGAAGGGGTGTCGGGCCATCACACCACGATTCATGGCACTGAATGGGTGCCTGGCCTCACCCCCGGGCCATGGCACTGAAAAGGTGCCCGCCATCACACCTCGGGTCATGTCTCTGAAGGTGCACGCCTCACACCCAGGGTCATGGACCTAAAGGGTTGCCCGCCTCACACCCCGGTAATGGGTTGAAGCGGTTCCCGTCCTCACACCACCGTCATGGAGCTGAAGGGTGCTCGCCATCACACCCCATTCATGGCACTGGAAGGGTGCCGGCCCTCACACCTCGGGTCATGCACTGGTGTGCTCTGGCCCTCACACCCCGTGTCATGTGAATGGGTGCCTGCCCTCACACTCTGTTCATGGCTCTGTAGGTGCCCGGCCCTCACCCCGCCATGGCACTGAAGGTTGTGGTGGGGTGGGCGTCGCCTCATCAGGGTCATGTCAAATAAGGGTGCTCAGCCCTCACACCGTTATTCATGGCACTGAAGGGGTGACTGCCCTCACACCCCGGGTCAGCACTGTAGGGTGCCCGCCTTCACACCGCGATTCATGGTGCTGAATGGGGTGCCCGGCCTCACACCCCGTTCATGTGAAACGATGGGGTGCCCGGCCCTCACACTCCGGTTCATGGTGTTGAGGGGTGCCTGGCCCTCACACCCCGGGTCATGTCACTTAAGGGGTGCCCGGCCTCACACCCGGGTCATGTCACTGAAGGGGTTCACGTCCCACACCCCAGGTCATGGACCTAAAGGGGTGCACGGCCCTCACACCCCGGTGATGACCATGGGTTGCCTGCCCTGACGCCCCTCGGGTCATGTCACTGAAAGGTGGCCCCGGCCCTCACAACCTAGTCATGACACTGAAAGGTTGCCCGCCTCACACCCAGGTCATGTCACTGAAGGGGTGCCAGGCCTCACACCCCGGGTCATGGCACTGAAGGGGAGCCCGGCCGTCACACTTGCGGTTCATGACACTAAGGTGCCCGCCCTCACACTGGTCATGTGTTGGAGGGGTGTCCGCCTTCACACCCGGTCATGACACTGAAGGGGTGCCCGGCCTCTAACTCGGTCATGTCACTGAAAAGTTGCACGGCCCTCACACCCGGGTCATGGACCTAAAGGTGCCCAGACTCACACACCCTGGGTCATGGGGTTGAAGCGGTTCCTGGTCTCACACACGGGTCATGGACCTAAAGGGGTGCCTGCCCTCACACCTCGTTAATGGGGTTGAAGCGGTTCCGGTCCTCACACCACGGGTCAAGGAGCTGAAGGTGCCCGCCATCACACTCGATTCATTTACTGAAGTGGTGCTGACCTCACACCCCGGGTCATGTGGAAGGGTGCCCCGGCCTCACACCCAGTTCGCACTGTACGGGTGCCTGGACCTCATACCCCTGTTTCATGGCATTGAAAGGTGCCCGGCCCTCACACACCCTGTTCATGACACTGAAGGTGCCCGGCCCTCACAACCCCGGGTCATGGTGACTGAAGGTGCACGGCCTCACACCCCGGGTCATGGACCTAAAGGGGTGCCCAGCCCTCACACCATGGGTCATGGGGTTGAAACGGTTCCCGGCCCTCACACCCCGGGTCATGGATCTAAAGGGGTGCCCAGCCCTTACACCCCGGGTCATGGTGCTAGAGGTGTACCCGAACCTCACACCCCGGGTCATGTCACTGAAAGGGTGTTCGGCCCTCAAACCCCGGGTCATGTCACTGAAGGGGTGCCCGGCCCTCACACCCCGGGTCATGGCACTGAAGGGGTTCCCGGCCCTCACACCCCGGGTCATGGTTCTGGAGGGGTGCCCGGCCCTCACACCCCGGGTCATGTCACTGAAAGGGTGCCCGGCCCTCATCCCGGGTCCTGTCAATGAAGGGGTGCCCAGCTCTCACACCCCCGGTGATTTCACTGAATGGGTGCCTGGCCCTCACACCCCGGGTCATGGCACTGAAGGAGTGCCCCGCTCTCACACCCCGGGTCATGGTGCTAATGGGGTGCCTGGCCCTTACACCCCGGGTCATGTGAAGAGGTGCCCGGCCCTCACACCCCGGTTCATAACACTGTAGGGGTGCCCTGCCCCCACACCCCGGCTCATGTCACTTATGGGGTGCCCGGCGCTCACACCCCGGGTCTTGGTGCTGGAGGGGTGACAGGCCCTCACACCCCGGGTCATGGTGCTGGAGGGGTGCCCGCCCCTCATACCCTGGGTCATGTCACTAAAGGGGTGCCCGGCCCTCACACCCCGGGTCATGTCACTGAAGAGGTGCACCGCCCTCACACCCAGGTGTGGGCCACAAGGGTGCCGGACCTCCACACCCTGGTCATGAGGTTAAGCAGTTCCTAGTCTTCACACAGGTCAGCATGGGGCTGAAGGGTGCTCGGCCATCACACCACGATTCGCCTTTTCGATACGTCTTAAGCCCTCACACCCCGGAGGCCATGGCACTGAAAAGGTGCCAGCCATCACACGGGTCATGTCTCTGAAGGGTGCACAGCCCTCACACAGTCATGGACTGGGTTGTGACCTCACACCCCGGGTAATGGGGTTGAAGAGGTTCCCGGTCCTCACACCACGGGTCATGGAGCTGAAGGGGTGCCCGGCCATCACACCCCGATTCATGGCACTGAAAGGGTGCCCGGCCCTCACACCCCGGTTCATGGCACTGAATAGGTGCTCGGCCCTCACACCCCGGTTCATAGCTCTGTCGGGGTGCCCGGGCCTCCCACCCCGTTTCATGGCACTTAAGGGGTGCCCGGCCCTCACACCCCGGCTCATGGCACTGAAGGGGTGTCCGGCCGTGACGCCCTGGGTCATATCACTGAAGGGGTGTCCGGCCGTAACACCCCTGGTCATTGCACTGAAGCGGTGCCCGGCCGTCACACCCCTGGTCATGGCACTGAAGGTATGCCCGGCCCTCACACCCCTGGTCATAGAGCTAAACGAGTGCCCAGCCCTCAACCCCCGGGTCATGGCACTGAAGGAGTGACCGGCACTCACACCCCGGGTCATGGCACTGAAGGAGTGACCGGCCCTCACACCCCGGGTAATGGCACTGAAGGTATGCCCGGCCCTCACACAACTGGTCATAGAGCTAAACGAGTGCCCGGCCCTCTCCTCCCGGGTCATGGCACTGAAGGAGGGACCGGCCCTCACACCCCGGGTCATGGCACTGAAGGAGTGCCCGGCCCTCACCCCCCGGGTCATATCATTGAAGGTGCCCGGACCTCACACGAGATTCATATCACTGAAAAAAAATGCCCCCTCACACCCCGGGTCATATCATTGAAGGGGTGCCCCGCCCTCACACCCAGGGTCATGGCACTGAAAAGGTGCCCGGCCCTCACACCCCGTGTCATGGACCTAAAGGGGTGCCCAGACCTCACAACCTGGGTCATGGGGTTGAAGCGGTTCCTGGTCCTCACACCACGAGTCATGGACCTAAAGGGGTGCCCGGCCCTCACACCCCGGGTAATGGGGTTGAAGCGGTTCCCGGTCCTCACACCACGGGTCATGGAGCAGAAGGGGTGCCCGGCCATCACACCCCGATTCATGGCACTGAAAGGGAGCCCGGCCCTCACACCCCGGGTCATGGCACTGAATAGGTGCTCGGCCCTCACACCCCGGTTCATAGCTCTGTCGGGGTGCCCGGGCTTCCCACCCCGTTTCATGGCACTTAAGGGGTGCCCGGCCCTCACACCCCGGCTCATGGCACTGAAGGGGTGTCCTGCCCTGACGCCCGGGGTCATGTCACTGAAGGGGTGCCCGGCCCTCACACCACAGGCCATGGCACTGAAGCAGTGCCGTCCTCACACCCTGGACATAGAGCTAAGCAGGTGCCCAGCCCTGCCCAGGTCATGGCACTGAAAGGCAGGACAGCCCTGCACCGGCTCATGGCAGTGAAGGGTGTCCGGCCCCCTGTTTGCCCTGGGTCATGTCACTGAAGGGGTGCCCGGCCCTCACACCCCGGGTCATGTCAATGAAGGGGTGCACGGCCCTTATACCCCGGGTCATGGACCTAAAGGGGTGCCCGGACCTCACACCCTGGGTCATGAGGTTGAAGCGGTTCCTGGTCTTCACACCACGGGTCATGGAGCTGAAGGGGTGCTCGGCCATCACACCCCGGTTCATGATGCTAGAGGTGTACCCGAACCTCACACCCCGGGTCATGTCACTGAAGGGGTGCCCGACCCTCACACCCAGGGTCATGGCACTGAAGGGGTTCCCGGCCCTCACACCCCGAGTCATAGTTCTGGAGGGGTGCCCGGCCCTCACACCCCGGGTCATGTCACTGAAAGGGTGCCCGGCCCTCATCCCGGGTCATGTCAATGAAAGGGTGCCCAGCTCTCACACCCCCGGTGATTTCACTGAAGGAGTGCCTGGCCATCACACCCAGGGTAATGGTACTGAAGGGGTGCCCCGCCCTCACACCCCGGGTCATGGTGCTAATGGGGTGCCTGGCCCTTACACCCCGGGTCATGTGAAGAGGTGCCCGGCCCTCACACCCTGGTTCATAACATTGTAGGGGTGCCCTGCCCCCACACCCCGTCTCATGTCACTTATGGGGTGCCCGGCGCTCACACCCCGGGTCATGGGGCTGGAGAGGTGACAGGCCCTTATACCCCGGGTCATGGTGCTGGAGGGGTGCCCGACCCTCATACCAAGGGTCATGTCACTAAAGGGGTGCCCGGACCTCACACCCCGGGTCATGTCACTGAAGAGGTGCACGGCCCTCACACCCCGGGTCATGGACCTAAAGGGGTGCCCGGACCTCACACCCTGGGTCATGGGGTTGAAGCGGTTCCTGGTCTTCACACCACGGGTCATGGAGCTGAAGGGGTGCTTGGCCATCACACCACGATTCATGGCACTGAATGGGTGCCCGGCCCTCACACCCCGGGTCATGGCACTGAAAAGGTGCCCGGCCATCACACCCCGAGTCATGTATCTGAAGGGGTGCACGGCCCTCACACCCAGGGTCATGGACCTAAAGGGGTGCCCGGCCCTCACACCCCGGGTAATGGGGTTGAAGCGGTTCCCGGTCCTCACACCACCGGTCATGGAGCTGAAGGGGTGCTCGGCCATCACACCCCGATTCATAGCACTGAAAGGGTGCCGGGCCCTCACACCCCTGGTCATGGCACTGAATAGGTGCTAGGTCCTCACACCCCGGTTCATAGCTCTGTCGGGGTGCCCGGGCCTCCCACCCCGTTTCATGGCACTTAAGGGGTGCCCGGCCCTCACACCCCGGCTCATGGCACTGAAGGGGTGTCCAGCCCTGACGCCCTGGGTAATGTCACTGAAGGGGTGCCCAGCCCTCACACCCCGGATCATGGCACTGAAGCGGTGCCCGGCCGTCACATCCCTGGCCATGGCACTGAAGGTATGCCCGTCCCTCACACCCGTGGTCATAGAGCTAAACGAGTGCCCGGCCCTCTCCTCCCGGGTCATCCGGCCCCTCCGGTCATGGCACTGAAGGAGGGACCGGCCTCACCCCGGGTCATGGCACTGCAGGGGTGCCCAGCCCTCACACCCCGGATCATGGCACTGAAGCGGTGCCCGGCCGTCACATCCCTGGCCATGGCACTGAAGGTATGCCCGTCCCTCACACCCGTGGTCATAGAGCTAAACGAGTGCCCGGCCCTCTCCTCCCGGGTCATGGCACTGAAGGAGGGACCGCCCTCGCCAATTCCCCGGGTCATGGCACTGAAGGAGTGACCGGCCCTCACACCCCGGGTAATGGCACTGAAGGTATGCCCGGCCCTCACACAACTGGTCATAGAGCTAAACGAGTGCCCGGCCCTCTCCTCCCGGGTCATGGCACTGAAGGAGGGACCGGCCCTCACACCCCGGGTCATGGCACTGAAGGAGTGCCCGGCCCTCACCCCCCGGGTCATATCATTGAAGGGGTGCCCGGCCCTCACACCCAGGGTCATATCACTGAAAAAATGCCCGGCCCTCACACCCAGGGTCATAGCTCTGAAGGCGTGCCCGGCCCTCATAACCCGGGTCATAGAGCTAAACGAGTGCCCGCCCTCCTCCTCCCGGTCATGGCACTGAAGGAGTGACCGGCCCTCACACCCCGGGTAATGGCACTGAAGGTATGCCCGGCCCTCACACAACTGGTCATAGAGCTAACGAGTGCCCGGCCCTCTCTCCCGGGTCATGGCACTGAAGGAGGACTGCCACACCCCGGGTCATGGCACTGAAGGAGTGCCCGGCCCTCACCCCCGGTCATATTACTGAAGGGTGCCCGGCCCTCACACCCGGGGGTCATCACTGAAAAATGCCCGGCCTCACACCCCGGTCATAGCCTGGAAGGCGTGCGGCCTCATACCCCGGGTCATGGCACTGAAAGGTGCCCGGCCTCACACCCGTGTCATGTGAATGGGTGCCCGCCTCACACTCTGGGTTCATAGCTCGAGGGGGTGCCCGGCCTCACACCCCGGTTCATGGCACTAAAGGGGTGCCGGCCTCACATCCCGCTCATGGCACTGACGGTTGCCCGGCCCTGACGCCCAGGGTCATGTCACTGAAGGGGTGCCCGGCCTCACACCCCTATTCATGGCACTGAAGGGGTGACCGCCTCGCCACCCCGCCCAGCATCAGGTGCCTGGCCTTCACACCGCGATTCATGGCACTGAAAGGGTGCCTGGACCTCACACCTCGGTTCACATACCATGTGCCCTCCACCCGGGTCATGGTGCTGGAGGGGTGCCCGGCCTCACACCCTGGGTCATGTCACTAAAGGGGTGCCGGGCCCCGCCACCCACGGGTCATGTCACTGAAAGGGTTCATGCCCTCACACCGGTCATGGACCCAAGTGTATGGCCTCACACCCCGGGTGATGGACCTGTGGGTTGCCTGGCCCTGACGCCCCGGGTCATGTCACTGAAAGGTGGCCCGCCCTCACACCTATTCATGACACTTGAAGGTTGCCCGCCCTCACACCCCAGGTCATGTCACTGTAGGGTGCCAGGCCCTCCACCCCCGGGTCATCGGCACTGAAGGGAGCCCGGCCGTCACACCCCGGTTCATGAAACTGAAGGGTGTGCCCGCCCTCACACCTCGGGTCATGGTGTTGGAGGGGTGCCCGGCCTTCACACCCCGGGTCATGACACTGAAGGGGTGCCCGCCCTCTACTCCGGGTCATGTCACTGAAAAGGTGCATCGGCTCACACCCCGGGTCATGGACTCTAAAGGGGTGCCTGGACTCACACCCTGGGTCATGGGGTTGAAGCGTTCCTGGTCTCACACCGGGTCATGGACCTAAAGGGGTGCCAGCCCTCACACCCGGTTAATGGGGTTGAAGTGCCCTCGGTCCTCACACCACGGGTCAAGGAGCTGAAGGTGCCTGGCCATCACACCCCGATTCATTTCACTGAAGTGGTGCCGACCTCACACCCCGGGTCATGTGAAGGGGTGCCCGGCCTCACACCCATTTCGCAGCACTGTAGGGTGCCCGGACCTCATTCCCTGTTTCATGGCATTGAAACGTGCCCGGCCCTCACACCCCGGTTCATGACACTGAAGGGGTGCCCGGCCTCACACACCGGGTCATGGCACTGAAGGGGTGCACGGCCTCACACCCCGGGTCATGGACCTAAAGGGGTGCCCAGCCCACACACCACGGGTCGTGGGTTGAAACGTTCCCCTGCCTCACACCCGGGTCATGGACCTAAAGGGTGCCCAGCCCTTACACCCCCGGTCATGGTGCTGAGGTGTACCTGATCCTCACACCGGTCATGTCACTGAAAGGGTGTTCGCCTCAAACCCCGGTCATGTCACTGAAGGGGTGCCCGCCCTCACACCCGGTCATGGCACTGAAGGGGTTCCCAGCCCTCACACCCCGGGTCATGGTTCTGGAGGGGCCCGGCCCCACCCCCGGGTCATGTCACTGAAAGGGTGCCCGGCCTCATCCCGGTCCTGTCAATGAAGGGGTGCCCAGCTCACACCCCGGTGATTTCACTGAAGGGGTGCCTGGCCTCACCACCCCGGGTCATGGTACTGAAGGGGTGCCCTGCCTCACACCCCGGGTCATGGTGCTAATGGGTGCTCTGGCCTACACCCCGGGTCATGTAAGAGGTGCCCGCCCTCAAACCCCGTTCATAACATCTAGGGGTGCCCCGCCCCACACCCCGGCTCATGTCACTTATGGGGTGCCCGGCGTCACACCCCGGGTCATGGTGCTGAGGTGACAGGCCTCACACCCCGGGTCATGGTGCTGGAGGGGTGCCCGCCTCACATCCCCGGCCATGTCATCAGCGGGGTGCCTGGCCCTCACACCCCGGGTCATGTCACTGAAGAGGTGCACGCCCTCACACCCCGGGTCATGGACCTAAAGGTGCCTGACCACACCCTGGGTCATGAGGTTGAAGCGGTTCCTGGTTCACCACGGGTCATGGAGCTGAAGGTGCTCGCCATCACCCATTCATGGCACTGAATGCGGTTCGCCCTCACAACCCCGGCGGCACTGAGGTGCCAGGCCATCACCCCGGGTCATGTTTGAAGGTGCAGGCTCACACCGGGTCATGGACCAGTGCCGCCACCCGGGTAATGGGTGAAGTGTCCGGTCCTACACCCGGTCATGACTGGGTGTTTCGGCCATCACACCCGATTCATGGCACTGAAAGGTGCCGGGCCCTCACACCCCGGGTCATGGCACTGAATAGGTGTCGCCCTCACACCCCTGTTCATAGCTCCGACGGGGTGCCCGGCCTCCCACCCCTGCTTCATGGCACTTAAGGGGGTGCCCGCCCTCACACCCCGCTCATGGCACTGAAGGTGTCGCCCCTGACGCCCCGGGTCATGTCACTGAAGGGGTGCCTGGCCCTCACACCCCGGGTCATGGCACTGCAGGTGCCCGCCGTCACACCCCTGGCCATGCAGGCACTGAAGGTGTGCCCGTCCTCACACCCCTGGTCATAGAGCTAAACGAGTGCCTGGGCCCTCTCCTCCCGGGTCATGGCACTGAAGGAGGGACCAGCCTCACACCCCGGGTCATGGCACTGAAGGAGGACCGGCCCTCACACCCCGGTAAGGCACTGAAGGTATGCCCGGCCCTCACACAACTGGTCATAGAGCTAAACGAGTGCCCGCCCTCTCCTCCCGGGTCATGGCACTGAAGGAGGACCGGCCCTCACACCCCGGTCATGGCACTGAAGGAGTGCCCGGCCCTCACCCCCGGGTCATATCATTGAAGGGTGCCTGACCTCACACCCAGGGTCATATCACGAAAAATGCCCGGCCCTCACACCCCGGGTCATAGCTCTGAAGGCGTGCTCGCCTCATACCCCGGGTCATGTCACTGAAAGGTGCCCGGCCCTCACACCCCGTGTCATGGACCTAAAGGGGTGCCCAGACCTCACAACCTGGGTCATGGGTTTGAAGCGTTCCTGGTCCTCACACCACGAGTCATGACCTAAAGGTGCCTGGCCCTCACATCCCGGTAATGGGGTTGAAGCGGTTCCCGTCCTCACACCACGGGTCATGGAGCTGAAGGGTGCCCGCCATCACACCCGATTCATGGCACTGAAAGGGTGCCCGCCCTCACACCCCGGGTCATGGCACTGAATAGGTGCCGGGCCTCACACCCCGGTTCATAGCTCTGTCGGGGTGCCCGGCCTCCCACCCTGTTTCATGGCACTTAAGGGGTGCCCGCCCTCACACGCCTGGCGGCACTGAAGGGGTGTCCTGCCCTGACGCCCGGGGTCATGTCATTGAAGGGGTGCCCGGCCTCACCCCGGCCATGGCACTGAAGCGGTGCCCGTCCTCACACCCTGGACATAGAGCTGAACATGCCGCCCTCACCCGGGCACTGAAGGCGGGACCGCCCTCACACCCCGCTCATGGCAGTGAAGGGGTGTCCGCCCTGACGCCCTGGGTCATGTCACTGAAGGGGTGCCTGGCCCCACACCCCGGGTCATGTCACTGAAGAGGTGCACGGCCCTATACCCCGGGTCATGGACCTAAGGTGCCCGGACTCACACCCTGGGTCATGAGGTTGAAGCGGTTCCTGGTCTTCACACCACGGGTCATGGAGCTGAAGGTGCTCGGCCATCACACCCCGGTTCATGATGCTAGAGGTGTACCTGAACCTCACACCCTGGGCATGTCACTGAAAGGGTGTTCGGCCTCAAACCCCGGGTCATGTCACTGAAGGTGCCTGGGCCACACCCCGGGTCATGGCACTGAAGGGGTTCCCGGCCCTCACACCCGGGTCATGGTTCTGAGGGTGCCCGCCCTCACACCCCGGGTCATGTCACTGAAAGGGTGCCCGCCTCATCCTGGTCACGAAGGGGTGCCCAGCTCACACCCCGGTGATTTCACTGAAGGTGCCTGGCCCTCACACCACGGGTCATGGTACTGAAGGGGTGCCCCGCCTCACACCCTGGGTCATGGTGCTAATGGGGTGCCTGCCCTTACACCCCGGGTCATGTGAAGAGGTGCCTGGCCCTCACACCCCGGTTCATAACACTGAAGGGGTGCCCTGCCCCCACACCCCGGCTCATGTCACTTATGGGTGCCCGGCGCTCACACCCGTCATGGTGCTGGAGGGGTGACAGGCCTTCCACCCTCGGTCATGGTGCTGGAGGTGCCCGCCCTCATACCCCGGGTCATGTAACTAAAGAGGTGCCCGGCCCTCACACCCGGGTCATGTCATTGAAGAGGTGCACGGCCCTTACACCCCGGGTCATGGACCTAGGGGTGCCCGGACCTCACACCCTGGGTCATGAGGTTGTAGCGGTTCCTGGTCTTCACACCACGGGTCATGGAGCTGAAGGGGTGCTCGGCCATCACACCACGATTCATGGCACTGAATGGGTGCCCGGCCCTCACACCCCGGTCATGGCACTGAAAGGTGCCTGGCCATCACACCCCGGGTCATGTCTCTGAAGGTGCACGGCCTCACACCCAGGTCATGGACCTAAAGGGTTTCCGGCCCCACACCCCGGGTAATGGGGTTGAAGGGTCCCGGTCCTCACACCACAGGTCATGGAGCTGAAGGGGTGCTCGCCATCACACCCCGATTCATGGCACTGAAAGGGTGCCGGGCCTCACACCCCGGGTCATGGCACTGAATAGGTGCTAGGTCCTCACACCCCGGTTCATAAGCTCTGTCATGGTGCCCGGCCTCCCACCCCGTTTCATGGCACTTTAAGGGGTGCCCGCCCTCACACCCCGCTCATGGCACTGAAGGGGTGTCCGGCCCTGACGCCCTGGGTCATGTCACTGAAGGGGGCCTGGCCCACACCCCGGGTCATGGCATGAGCGGTGCCCGGCCGTCACACCCCGGCCATGGCACTGAAGGTATGCCCGTCCCTCACACCCCTGGTCATAGAGCTAACCAGTGCCCGGCCTTTCCTCCCGGGTCATGGCACTGAAGGAGGGACCGGCCTCACACCCCGGCTCATGGCACTGAAGGGTGTCCGGCCCTGACGCCCTGGGTCATGTCACTGAAGGGGTGCCCGGCCCTCACACCCCGGGTCATGGCACTGAAGCGGTGCCCGGCCGTCACACCCTGGCCATGGCACTTGATGTATGCCCGTCCCTCACCCCTGGTCATAGAGCTAAACGAGTGCCCGGCCTCTCCTCCTGGGTCATGGCACTGAAGGAGGGACCGCCCTCACACCCCAGGTCATGGCACTGAAGGAGTCACCGGCCCTCACACCCCGGGTAATGGCACTGAGGTATGCCCGCCCTCACACAACTGGTCATAGAGCTAAACGAGTGCCCGCCCTCCCGGGTCATGGCACTGAAGGAGGGACCGGCCTCACACCGGCCTGCCATGGCACTGAAGGGGTGTCCGCCCCGACGCCCTGGGTCATGTCACTGAAGGGGTGCCGGCCTCACACCCCGGGTCATGGCACTGAAGCGGGCCCGGCCGTCACACCCTGGCCATGGCACTTAAGGTATGCCCGTCCCTCACACCCCTGGTCATAGAGGCTAAACGAGTGCCCGCCCTCTCCTCCCGGGTCATGGCACTGAAGGAGTGACCGGCCTCACACCCTGGAATGGCACTGAAGGTATGCCCGGCCCTCACACAACTGGTCATAGAGCTAAACGAGTGCCCGGCCCTCCCTCCCGGGCCTGGCACTGGAGGAGGGACCGGCCTCACACCCCGGGTCATGGCACTGAAGGAGTGCCCGGCCTCACCCCGGGTCATATCATTGAAGGGGTGCCCGGCCCTCACACCCAGGGTCATATCACTGAAAAATGCCCGGCCCTCACACCCCGGGTCATAGCTCTGAAGGCGTGCCTGGCCTCATACCCCGGGTCATGGCACTGAAAAGGTGCCGGCCCTCACACCGTGTCATGTGAATGGGTGCCCGCCCTCACACTCTGGTTCATAGCTCTGTAGGTGCCCGGCCTCACACCCCCTTGCCATGGCACTGGGTTGCCCGCCCTCACATCGGCTCATGGCACTGACGGGTTGCCCGGCCCTGACGCCCAGGGTCATGTCACTGAGGGTGCCCAGCCCTCACACCCCTATTCATGGCACTGAAGGGGTGACCGGCCCCCACAGTTCATAGCACTGTAGGGGTGCCCGGCCTTCACACCGCGATTCATGGCACTGAAAGGGTGCCGGACCTCACACCGTTCATGACACCGATGGGGTGCCAGCCCTCCTCCGGGTCATGGTGCTGGAGGGGTGCCCAGCCCTCACACCTGGGTCATGTCACTAAAGGGGGTGCCCGGCCCTCCACCACAGTGTCACTGAAGGGTTCCACGGCCCTCACACCCGGGTCATGGACCTAAAGGGGTCTGGCCTCACAGGTGATGGACCTAAGGTTGCCCGGCCCTGACGCCCCGGTCATGTCACTGGTGGCAGCCTCACAAACCTATTCATGACACGGAAAGGTTGCCCGGCCCTCACACCCCAGGTCATGTCACTGAAGGGGTGCCAGGCCCTCACACCCAGGTTCATGGCACTGAAAGGAGCCAGCCGTCACAGTTCATGACCTGAAGGGGTGCCCGGCCCTCACACTCCAGGTCATGGTGTTGGAGGGGTGCCCGGCCTTCACACCCCGGGTCATGACACTGAAAGGGGTGCCAGCCCTCACTCCGGGTCATGTCACTGAAAAGGTGCACCCACCGTCACCCCGGGTCATGGACCTAAAGGTGCCCAGACCTCACCCTGGGTCATGGGGTTGAAGCGGTTCCTGGTCCTCACATACGGGTCATGGACCTAAAAGGGTGCCAGCCCTCACACGGTTATTGGGGTTGAAAGCAGTTCCCGGTCCTCACACCACAGGTCAAAGGCTGAAGGGTGCCGGCCTCACGATTCATTCACTGAAGTGGTGCGGACCCTCACACCCCGGGTCATGTGAAGGGTGCCCGGCCCTCACACCCCATTTCGCAGCACTGTAGGGGTGCCCGGACCTCATTCCCCGTTTCATGGCATTGAAACGGTGCCCGCTCCCTCACACCCCAGTTCCATGACACTGAAGGGGTGCCGGCCCTCACACACACCGGGTCATGGCACTGAAGGGGTGCACGCCCTCACCCGGGTCATGGACTAAAGGGGTGCCAAGCCACACACACCACAGGTCATGGGGTTGAAACGGTTCCCGGCCCTCACGGGTCATGGACCTAAAGGGGTGCCCAGCCACTACACCCCGGGTCATGGTGCTGGGTGTACTTATCCTCACACGGGTCATGTCACTGAAAGGGTGTTCGGCCTCAAGCCCCGGTCATGTCTGAAGGGTGCCGGCCTCACACCCGGGTCATGGCACTGAAGGGGTTCCCGCCCTCACCCCGGGTCATGGTTCTGGAGAGTGCCCGGCCTCCCCAGGTCATGTCACTGAAAGGTGCGGCCCTCATCCCAGGTCCTGTCAATGAAGGGTGCCCAGCTCTCACCCCGTGATTTCACTGAGGTGCCTGGCCTCCACCCCGGGTCATGGTACTGAAGGGTGCCCGCTCTCACACCCCGGTCATGGTGCTAATGGGGTGCCTGGCCTTCACCCCGGGTCATGTGAAAAGGTGCCCGGCCCTCAAGCCCAGTTCATAACACAGGGGTGCCCTGACCGGCTCATGTCATATGGGTTGGCGGCTCACCCAGTCATGGTGCTGGAGGTGACCAGGCCCTCACCCCGGGTCATGGTGCTGGAGGTGCCCCCCCTCATACCCCGGGTCATGTCACTAAAGGTGCAGCCCTCCACGGGTCATGTCACTAGAGGTGCACCCTCACACGGGTCATGGACCCAAGGTGCCGGACCTCCACACCCCTGGGTCATGAGGTTGAAGCGTTCCTGGTCTTCACACCAGCGGTCATGGTGGGGTGCTCGGCCATCACACCCGATCATGGCTGAATGGGTGCAGCCTCACACAGGCCATGGCACGAAAAGGTGCCAGCCATCACAGGTCATGTCTCTGAAGGGTGCACGGCCCTCACCAGGTCATGGACCTAGGGTTGCCGCCTCACACCCCGGGTAATGGGGTTGAAGCTGTTCCCGGTCCTCACCACCAGTCATGGGCTGAAGGGGTGCTCGGCCATCCACACCCCGATTCATGGCACTGAGGGGTGCCGGGCCCTCACACCCGGGTCGCAGCACTGAATAGGTGCTCGGCCCTCACCCCTGTTCTAGCTCTGTCCGGGGTGCGGGCCTCCACCCCGTTTCATGGCACTAGGGGTGCCCGGCTCACCACCCGGCTCAGGCACTGAAGGGTTGTCCGCCTCGGCACGGTCCATGTCACTGAAAGGTGCCCGGCCCTCCACCTCGGGTCATGGCACTGAAGCGGTGCCAGCCGTCACCACCTGGCCATGGCACTGAAGTGTGCCGTCCTCACACCCCTGGTCATAGAGCTAACAGGTGCCTGGCCCTCTCCTCCCGGTCATGGCACTGAAGGAGGGCTTCCCACAGGTCATTGCACTGAAGGGTGGCCGGCCCTCCACACCCCAATGGCTGAAGGTATGCCCGGCCCTCACACAACTAGTCATAGAGCCCTAAGCAGGTGCCGGCCCTCTCTCCTCCCAGTCATGGCACTGAGGAGGACCAGCCCTCACACCCCGGGTCATGGCACTTGAAAGGTGCCCGCCTCACCAGGTCATATCATTGAAGGGGTGCGGACCTCACACGCAGGGTCATATCACTGAAAAAATGCCCGGCCCTCACACCCCGGGTCCTTAGCTCTGGCGTGCCCGGCCCTCATACCCCGGGTCATGTCACAAAAGGTGCCCGCCCCTAACTCCCCGTGTCATGGACTAAGGGTGCCCAGACTCACAACCTGGGTCATGGGTTTGGAGGGTTTGTTGGTTGGTGGTGTGTATAGGGTTAACGGTTCGGTCCTCCACAACAGGTCATGGAGGCTGAGGTGCCCATGTCACACCCCGATTCATGGCACTGAAGGTGCAGCCTCACACCCCGGGTCATGGCACTGAATAGGTGCTCGGCTCACACCCCGGTTCATAGCTCTGTCAGGTGCCGGGCCTCCCACCCCGTTTCATGGCACTTAGGGTGCCCGGCCTCACAGGCTCATGGCACTGAAGGGGTGTCCTGCCCTGGCTGCCCAGGGGTCATGTCTGAAGGGGTGCCCGGCCTCACACCCAGGCAACTGAGCGGTGCCCGTCCCTCACACCCCTGGACATGAGGCTAAGCAGTGCCAGCCTCTCGGTCCCTCATGGCACAGGCGGGACAACCCTCACACCCGGCTCATGGCAGTGAGGGGTGTCCGGCCCTGACGCCTGGGTCATGTCACTGAGGTGCCAGGCCCTCCACCCCAGGTCATGTCACTGAAGGGTGCAGCCCGTTATACCCGGTCATGGACTAAAGGTGCCCGGACCTCACCCCGGGTCATGGGGTTAAGCGGTTCTGGTCTTCACACCGGTCATGGAGCTGAGGGTGCTCATGTCCACCCCGGTTCATGATGCTGGTGTGCCCGAACCTCACAGGTCATGTCACTGAAAGGGTGTTCGGCCTCAAACCGGGTCATGTCACTGAGGTGCCAGAGCTTCACACCCCAGGTCTATGGCACTGAAGGTTCCAGCCCTCACACCCGGGTCATGGTTCTGGAGGGGTGCCCGGCCCTCACCCGGGTCATGTCACTGAAGGGTGCCGGCCTCATCCGGGTCCTGTCAATGAAGAGTGCCAGCTCTCACACCCCGGTGATTTCTGAAGGGTGCCTGGCCCTCACACCACGGGTCATGGTACTGAAGGGGTGCCCTGCTCCTACACCCTGGGTCATGGTGCTAATGGGGTGCCTGGCCACACCCCGGGTCATGTGAAGGTGCCTGGCCCTCACACCCTGGTTCATAACACTGAAGGGGTGCCTGCCCCCACACCCCGGCTCATGTCACTTATGGGGTGCCCGGCTCACACACCGGGGTCATGGTGCTGGGGGGGTGACAGGCCCTCACACCCCGGGTCATTGGTGCTGGAGGGTGCCCCTCATACCCCGGGTCATGTAACTAAGGGTGCCCGGCCCTCAGACCCTGTGTCATTTAAAGTGCCTGACCCGCCACCCCGGGTCATGGACTAAAGGTGCCCGGACCTCACCCTGGGGTCGCGGGGATGTAGCGGTTCCTGGTCTTCACACCACGGGTCATGGAGCTGAGGGGTGCTCGGCCATCACACCACGATTCATAGCATGAATAGGTGCAGCCCTCACACGGGTCATGGCACTGAGGTGCCCGGCCATCACACCCGGGTCTGTCTCTGAAGGGGTGCAGCCCTCACACCCAGGGTCATGGACCTAAAGGGTTTCCAGCCCTCACACCCCGGGTAATGGGGTTGAAGCGGTTCAGTCCTCACACCACGGTCATGGAGCTGAGTGCTCGGCCATCACCCCGATTCATGGCACCTGAGGTGCCAGGCCACCCCGGGTCATGGCACTGAATAGGTGCTAGGTCCTCACACCCCGGTTCATAGCTCTGTCAGGGTGCCCGGGCTCCACCCCGTTTCATGGCATTAGGGGTGCCGCCTCACACCCCAGCTCATGGCACTGAAGGGGTGTCGGCCCTGACGCCCTGGGTCATGTCACTGAAGGGGTGCCCGCCCTCACCCGGGTCATGGCACTGAAGCGGTGCCCGGCCGTCACACACCCTGGCCATGGCACTGAAGGCCTCCCGTCCCTCACCTAGCGGTCATAGAGCTAAACAGTGCCCGGCCCTCTCCTCCCGGGTCATGGCACAGGAAAGGAAGGACCGGCCCACACACCCCGGCTCATGGCACTGAGGGTGTCGGCCTGACGCCCTGGGTCATGTCACTGAAGGGGTGCCCGGCCCTCACACCCGATCGCAGCACTGAAGCGTGCCCAGCCGTCACACCCCTGGCCGCAGCACTTAAGGTATGCCCGCGTCCTCTCCACCCCTGGTCATGGGGGCTAAACGAGTGCCGCCCTCTCCTCCTGGGTCATGTGGCACTGAAGGAGGGACCGGCCTCACACCCGTGTCATGGCACTGAAGGAGTCACCGGCCTCACACCCGGGTAATGGCACTGAGGGTATGCCCGGCCCTCACCACAACTGGTCATAGAGCTAAGCAGTGCCGGCCCTCCTCCGGGTCATGGCACTGAAGGAGGGACCAGCCTCACACCCGGCCATGGCACTGAAGGGGTGTCCGGCCCTGACGCCCTGGGTCATGTCACTGAAGGGTGCAGCCCTCACACCCCGGTCATGGCACTGGGCGGTGCCCGGCCGTCACACCCCTGGCCATAGCACTTAAGGTATGCCGTCCCTCACACCCCTGGTCATAGAGCTAAACAGGTGCCCGGCCCTCTCCTCCCGGGTCATAGCACTGAAGGTGTGACCAGCCCTCACACACAGGTAATAGCACTGCAGGTATGCAGCCCTCCCTAACTGGTCATAGAGGCTAAGCAGGTGCCCGGCCCTCTCCTCCCGGGTCATGGCACTGAAGGAGGACCGCCACACCCCGGGTCATGGCACTGAAGGAGTGCCCGGCCCTCACCCCTGGTCATATCATTGAAGGGTGCCCGGCCCTCACACCAGGGGTCATATCACTGAAAAATGCCCGGCCTCACACCCCAGGTCATAGGCTCTGAAGGCGTGCGCCCTCTACCCCAGGTCATGGCACTGAAAGGTGCCCGGCCTCACACCCGTGTCTGTGAATGGGTGCCCGCCTCACACTCTGGTTCATATCTCTGTAGGGTGCCCGGCCTCACACCCCGCTTCATGGCACCAAAGGGTGCCGGCCTCACATCCCGGCTCATGGCACTGGCGGTTGCCCTGCCCTGACACCCAGGGTCATGTCACTGAAGGGGTGCCCGGCCCTCACACCCCTATTCATGGCACTGAAGGGGTGACCTGTCACACCCGGGTCAGCATAAGGTGCCCGGCTTCACACCGCGATTCATGGCACTGAAAGGGTGCGGACCTCACCCCGGTTCACTTGCGATGTGCCCACCTCCGGGTCATGGTGCTGGAGGGGTGCCCGGCCCTCACACCCCGGGTCATGTCACTAAAGGGGTGCCCGGCCTCACACCACGGGTCATGTCACTGAAGGGGTTCACGCCCTCACACCGGTCATGGACCCAAGTGCATGGCCCTCACACCCCGGGTGATGGACCTTGGGGTTGCCCTGCCCTGACGCCTGGGTCATGTCACTGAAGGGTTGCCCGGCCTCACAAACCTATTCTGACGTTTGAAGGTTGCCCGGCCTCACACCCCGTTTCATGTCACTGAAGGGTGCAAGGCCCTCGCACCCTGGGTTATGGCACTGAAGGGAGCAGGCCGTCACACCCCCGGTTCATGGACTGAAGGGGTGCCTGGCCTCACCTGGGTCATGGTGTTGTGGGGTTCCCGTTCACACCCCGGGTCGTGCTGAAGGGGTGCCTGGCCCTCTACTCCGGGTCATGTAGTGTGAAGGTGTGGCTCTTTCCCCTGTTCATGGCCTGGTGTGCCTTGCTCTCACCATGGGTCATGGGGTTGAAGGGTTCCTGGTCCTCCACACGGGTCATGGACCTAGGGGTGTCAGCCTCTCACCCGGTTAATGGGGTTGAAGGGTTCCGGTCTCACACCACGGGTCAGAGCTGAAGGGGTGCCCGCCATCACACCCCCGATTCATTCTCACTCAAGTGGTGCTGGACCTCACACCCTGGTTTGTGAAGGGGTGCCCGGCCCTCACACCCCATTTCCTGCAGCACTGTAGGGGGTGCCTGACCTCATTCCCGTTTCACAGACAAATGTGCCCGGGCCCTACACCCCGGTTCATGACACTGAAGGGGTGCCTGGCCCTCACACACCGGGTCATGGCACTGAAGGGGTGCACGGCCCTCACACCCCTGGGCCATGGACCTAAAGGGGTGCCCAGCCCACACACCGGGTCATGGGGGTTGAAAACGGTTCGGCCCTCACACCCCGGGTCATGGACCCAAGGTGCCCAGCCCTTACACCCTGGCTCATGGTGCTGAGGTGTACCTGATCCCCACCCTGGTCTGTCATTGAAAGGGTGTTCGCCTCAAACCCTGGGTCATGTCACTGGAGGGGTGCCTGGCCTCACACCCGGTCATGGCACTGAAGGGGTTCTCGGTTCACACCTCGGGTCATGGTTCTGAGGGGTGCCCTGGCCCTCACACCCCGGGTCATGTCACTGCAAGGGTGCCCGGCCCTCATCCCGGGTCCTGTCAATGAAGGTGCCCAGCCTCACACCCCCTGGTGATTTCCCACTGAAGGGGTGCCTGGCCCTCACACCCCGGGTCATGGTGAATGAAGGGGTGCCCCTGCCTCACACCCGTCATGGCAGGGCATGGGGGTGCCTGGCCCTTACACCCCTGGGTCATGTGAAGAGGTGCCCGGCCCTCAAACCCCGGTCTATAACACTTTAGGGGTGCCCCTGCCCCACACCCCGGTCATGTCACTTGTGGGTGCCCGGCGCTCACACCCCTGGTCATGGTGCTGAGGTGCAGGCCTCTCACCCCGGGTCATGGTGCTGAGGGGTGCCTGCCTCTCATCCCCGGGCTGTAAGGGGTGGGTTGGGTTTATTGGAGAGGTGCACGGCCTCACACCCCGGGTCATGGACCTGGTGCCTGACCTCACCCTGGGTCATGAGGTTGCGGTTCCTGGTTCACCACGGGTCATGGAGCTGAGGTGGTGGCCATCACACGATTCATGGCACTGATGGTGTGCCCTCACACCCCGGCGGTACTGAAAGGTGCCTGGCCATCACACCCCGGGTCATGTTTGAAGGTGCACGGCTCACACCCAGGGTCATGGACTTAAGTGCGCCCTCACACCCTGGGTAATGGGGTTGAAGCGGTTCCCGGTCCTCACTCACCGGTCGTGAGCTGGGTGTCGGCCATCACACCCGATTCATGGCACTGAAAGGTGCCGGGCCCTCACACCCCGGGTCATGGCACTGATAGGTGTCGCCCTCACACCCTGTTCGTAGCTCTGAGGGGTGCCCGGCCCACCCTGGTTCATGGCACTTAAGGGGTGCCTGCCCTCTCACCCTGCTCATGGCACTGAAGGTGTGGGCCCTGACGCCCTGGGTCATGTCACTGAAGGGGTTCCTGGCCTCACACCCCGGGTCATGGCACTGTAGGTGCCTGCCGTCACACCCCTGGCCATGGCACTGGAAGGTATGCCCGTCCTCACACCCCTGGTCATAGAGCCAAACGAGTGCCCGGCCCTCTCTCCCGGGTCATGGCACTGAAGGAGGGACCGGCCCTCACACCCCGGGTCATGGCACTGAAGGAGTGACCGGCCCTCACACCCCGGTACGGCACTGAAGGTATGCCCGGCCCTCACACAACTGGTCATAGAGTAAAACGAGTGCCCGGCCCTCTCCTCCCGGGTCATGGCACTGAAGGAGGGACTGGCCTCACACCCTGGTCATGGCACTGAAGGAGTGCCTGGCCCTCACCCCCGGGTCATATCATTGAAGGGGTGCCCGGCCCTCACACCCAGGGTCATATCACTGAAAAATGCCCGCCCTCACACCCGGGTCATAGCTCTGAAGGCGTGCTGGCCCTCATACCCCGGGTCATGTCACTGAAAGGTGCCTGGCCCTCACACCCCGTGTCATGGACCTAGGGGTGCCCAGACCTCACAACCTGTCATGGGTTTGAAGCGTTCCTGGTCCTCACACCACGAGTCATGGACCTAAAGGTGCCTGGCCCTCACATCCTGGTAATGGGGCTAGCGTTCCCGGTCCTCACACCACGGGTCATGGAGCTGAAGGGTGCCCGCCATCACACCCGATTCATGGCACTGAAAGGGTGCCCGCCCTCACACCCCGGGTCATGGCACTGAACAGGTGCCGGGCCTCACACCCCGGTTCATAGCTCTGTCGGGGTGCCCGGCCTCCCACCCCGCTTCATGGCACTTAAGGGGTGCCTGGCCTCACACCCCTGGCGGCACTGAAGGGGTGTCCTGCCCTGACGCCTGGGTCATGTCACTGAAGGGGTGCCTGGCCTCACACCCGGCCATGGCACTGAAGCGGTGCCCGTCCCTCACACCCCTGGACATAGAGCTGACAGTGCCGCCCTCACCCGGGCACTGAAGGCGGACCGCCCTCACACCCCGCTCATGGCAGTGAAGGGGTGTCCGGCCCTGACGCCCTGGGTCATGTCACTGAAGGGTGCCTGGCCTCACACCCCGGGTCATGTCACTGAAGAGGTGCACGGCCCTATACCCCGGGTCATGGACCTAAGGTGCCCGGACTCACACCCTGGGTCATGAGGTTGAAGTGGTTCCTGGTCTTCACACCACGGGTCATGGAGCTGAAGGTGCTCGGCCATCACACCCCGGTTCATGATGCTAGAGGTGTACCCGAACCTCACACCCCGGTCGTGTCACTGAAAGGGTGTCCGGCCTCAAACCCCGGGTCATGTCACTGAAGGTGCCTGGCCCACACCCCGGGTCATGGCACTGAAGGGGTTCCCGGCCCTCACACCCGGGTCATGGTTCTGAGGGTGCCCGGCCCTCACACCCCGGGTCATGTCACTGAAAGGGTGCCCGCCTCATCCCGGTCATGAAGGGGTGCCCAGCTCACACCCCGGTGATTTCACTGAAGGTTCGGCCCTCACACCACGGGTCATGGTACTGAAGGGGTGCCCCGCCTCACACCCTGGGTCATGGTGCTAATGGGGTGCCTGCCCTTACACCCCGGGTCATGTGAAGAGGTGCCTGGCCCTCACACCCCGGTTCATAACACTGAAGGGGTGCCCTGCCCCACACCCCGGCTCATGTCACTTATGGGTGCCCGGCGCTCACACCCGTCATGGTGCTGGAGGGGTGACAGGCCCCCCACCCCGGGTCATGGTGCTGGAGGTGCCCGCCCTCATACCCCGGGTCATGTAACTAAAGAGGTGCCCGGCCCTCACACCCTCGGGTCATGTCATTGAAGAGGTGCACGGCCCTTACACCCCGGGTCATGGACCTAAGTGCCCGGACCTCACACCCTGGGTCATGAGGTTGTAGCGGTTCCTGGTCTTCACACCACGGGTCATGGAGCTGAAGGGGTGCTCGGCCATCACACCACGATTCATGGCACTGAATGGGTGCCCGGCCCTCACACCCCGGTCGCACTGAAAAGGTGCCCGGCCATCACACCCCGGGTCATGTCTCTGAAGGTGCACGGCCTCACACCCAGGTCATGGACCTAAAGGGTTTCCCGGCCTCACACCCCGGGTAATGGGGTTGAAGCGGTTCTCGGTCCTCACACCACAGGTCATGGAGCTGAAGGGGTGCTCGCCATCACACCCCGATTCATGGCACTGAAAGGGTGCCGGGCCTCACACCCCGGGTCATGGCACTGAATAGGTGCTAGGTCCTCACACCCCTGTTCATAGCTCAGCCTGGGTGCCGGCCTCCCACCCTGTTTCATGGCACTTAAGGGGTGCCCGCCCTCACACCCCGCTCATGGCACTGAAGGGGTGTCCGGCCCTGACGCCCTGGGTCATGTCACTGAAGGGTGCCTGGCCCACACCCCGGGTCATGGCACAGCGGTGCCCGGCCGTCACACCCCGGCTATGGCACTGAAGGTATGCCCGCCCTCACACCCCTGGTCATAGAGCTAACGAGTGCCCGGCCTTCCTCCCGGGTCATGGCACTGAAGGAGGGACCGGCCTCACACCCCGGCTCATGGCACTGAAGGGGTGTCCGGCCCTGACGCCCTGGGTCATGTCACTGAAGGGGTGCCCGGCCCTCACACCCCGGGTCATGGCACTGAAGCGGTGCCCGGCCGTCACACCCTGGCCATGGCACTTGAGGTATGCCCGCCCTCACCCCTGGTCATAGAGCTAAACGAGTGCCCGGCCTCTCCTCCTGTCATGGCACTGAAGGAGGGACCGCCCTCACACCCCAGGTCATGGCACTGAAGGAGTCACCGGCCCTCACACCCCGGGTAATGGCACTGAGGGATGCCCGCCCTCACACAACTGGTCATAGAGCTAAACGAGTGCCCGCCCTCCCGGGTCATGGCACTGAAGGAGGGACCGGCCTCACACCCCTGCCATGGCACTGAAGGGGTGTCCGGCCCGACGCCCTGGTCATGTCACTGAAGGGGTGCCCGGCCTCACACCCCGGGTCATGGCACTGAGCGGGCCCGGCCGTCACACCCCTGGCCATGGCACTTAAGGTATGCCCGTCCCTCACACCCCTGGTCATAGAGCTAAACGAGTGCCCGCCCTCTCCCTCCCGGTCATGGCACTGAAGGAGTGACCGGCCTCACACCCCGCAATGGCACTGAAGGTATGCCCGGCCCTCACACAACTGGTCATAGAGCTAAACGAGTGCCCGGCCCTCCCTCCCGGGCATGGCACTGAAGGAGGGACCGGCCTCACACCCCGGGTCATGGCACTGAAGGAGTGCCCGGCCTCACCCCGGGTCATATCATTGAAGGGGTGCCCGGCCCTCACACCCAGGGTCATATCACTGAAAAATGCCCGGCCCTCACACCCCGGGTCATAGCTCTGAAGGCGTGCCTGGCCTCATACCCCGGGTCATGGCACTGAAAAGGTGCCTGCCCTCACACCGTGTCATGTGAATGGGTGCCCGCCCTCACACTCTGGTTCAGTTTGTAGGTGCCCGGCCTCACACCCCCTTCATGGCACTGGGGAGCTCGCCCTCACATCCGCTCATGGCACTGACGGGTTGCCCGGCCCTGACGCCCAGGGTCATGTCATGAAGGGGTGCCCGGCCCTCACACCCCTATTCATGGCACTGAAGGGGTGACCGCCCCTACACCCCGGTTCATAGCACTGTAGGGGTGCCCGGCCTTCACACCGCGATTCATGGCACTGAAAGGGTGCCCGACCTCACACCCCGTTCATGACACTGATGGGGTGCTCGGCCCTCACACTGGGTCATGGTGCTGGAGGGGTGCCTGGCCCTCACCCTGGGTCATGTCACTAAAGGGTGCCCGGCCTCACCACCACGGGTCAGTGTCACTGAAGGGGTCCACGGCCCTCACACCCCGGGTCATGGACCTAAAGGTGCATGGCCTCACACCGGTGATGGACCTAAAGGTTGCCCGGCCCTGACGCCCCGGTCATGTCACTGAAAGGGGTGGCCCGGCTCACAAACCTATTCATGACACTGAAAGGTTGCCCGCCCTCACACCCCAGGTCATGTCACTGAAGGTGCCAGGCCCTCACACCCCGGGTCATGGCACTGAAGGGGACGGCCGTCACACCCCGGTTCATGACACTGAAGGGGTGCCCGGCCCTCACACCTGTCATGGTGTTGAGGGTGCCCGCCACACCCCCGGGTCATGACACTGAAGGGTGCCTCGGCCTCTCACTCCGGGTCATGTCACTGAAAAGGTGCACGCGTCACACCCCTGGGTCATGGACCTAAAGGTGCCCAGACCTCACACCCTGGGTCATGGGGTTGAAGCGGTTCCTGGTCCTCACACACGGGTCATGGACCTAAAGGGTGCCCGGCCCTCACACCCCGGTTAATGGGGTTAGCGGTTCCCGGTCCTCACACCACGGGTCAAGGAGCTGAAGGTGCCCGGCCATCACACCCCGATTCATTTCACTGAAGTGGTGCCGGACCTCACACCCCGGGTCATGTGAGGTGCCCGCCCTCACACCCCATTTCGCAGCACTGTAGGGGTGCCTGACCTCATTCCCTGCTTCATGGCATTGAAACGGTGCCCGGCCCTCACACCCCGGTTCATGACACTGAAGGGGTGCCTGGCCCTCACACACCGGGTCATGGCACTGAAGGGGTGCACGGCCCTCACACCCGGGTCATGGACCCAAGAGTGCCCAGCCCACACACCACGGGTCATGGGGTTGAAACGGTTCCCGGCCCTCACCCCGGGTCATGGACCTAAAGGGGCCCAGCCCTACACCCCGGGTCATGGTGCTGAGGTGTACCCGATCCTCACACCCGGTCATGTCACTGAAAGGGTGTTCGGCCTCAAACCCCGGGTCATGTCACTGAAGGGGTGCCTGGCCCTCACACCCTGGGTCATGGCACTGAAGGGGTTCCCGGCCTCACACCCCGGGTCATGGTTCTGAGGTGCCTGGCCTCACACCCGGGTCATGTCACTGAAAGGGTGCCCTCATCCCGGTCCTGTCAATGAAGGGGTGCCCAGCTCTCACACCCCCGGTGATTTCACTGAAGGGTGCCTGGCCCTCACACCCCGGGTCATGGTACTGAAGGGGTGCCCTGCCTCACACCCCGGGTCATGGTGCTAATGGGGTGCCTGGCCCTACACCCCGGGTCATGTGAAGAGGTGCCCGCCTCAAACCCCGGTTCATAACACTTTAGGGGTGCCCTGCCCCACACACCCCGCTCATGTCACTTATGGGTGCCCGGCGCTCACCCCCGGGTCATGGTGCTGGAGGGTGACAGGCCACACCCCGGGTCATGGTGCTGAGGGGTGCCCGCCTCATACCCCGGGTCATGTCACTAAAGGGGTGCCCGGCCTCACACCCCGGGTCATGTCACTGAAGAGGTGCACGGCCTCACACCCCGGGTCATGGACCTAAGGGGTGCCTGACCTCACACCCTGGGTCATGAGGTTGAAGCGGTTCCTGGCCTTCACACCACGGGTCATGGAGCTGAAGGGTGCTCGCCATCACACCACGATTCATGGCACTGAATGGGTGCCCGGCCTCACACCCCGGGCCATGGCACTGAAAAGGTGCCCGGCCATCACACCCCGGGTCATGCTTGAAGGGTGCACGCCTCACACCCAGGGTCATGGACCTAAAGGGTTGCCCGCCCTCACACCCCGGTAATGGGGTTGAAGCGTTCCGGTCCTCACACCACCGGTCATGGAGCTGAAGGGGTGCTCGGCCATCACACCCCGATTCATGGCACTGAGAGGGTGCCGCCCTCACACCCGGGTCATGGCACTGAAAGGTGCTCGGGCCTCACCCCTGTTCATAGCTCTGTCGGGTGCCCGGCCTCCCACCCTGTTTCATGGCACTTAAGGGGTGCCCGCCTCACACCGCTCATGGCACTGAAGGGGTGTCCGCCTGACGCCCTGGGTCATGTCACTAAGGGGTGCCCGCCCTCACACCCCGGTCATGGCACTGAAGGGTGCCCGGCCGTCACACCCCTGGCCATGGCACTGAAGGTGCCCGTCCCTCACACCCTGGTCATAGAGCTAAACGAGTGCCTGGCCCTCTCCTCCCGGGTCATGGCACTGAAGGAGGGACCAGCCCTCACACCCCGGTCATCGCACTGAAGGAGTGACCGGCCTCACACCCCGTAATGGCACTGAAGGTATGCCCGGCCCTCACACAACTGGTCATAGAGCTAAACGAGTGCCCGGCCCTTCTCCTGGTCATGGCACTGTGGACTGGCCTCACACCCCGGGTCATGGCACTGAAGGAGTGCCCGGCCCTCACCCCCGGTCATATCATTGAAGGGGTGCCCGACCTCACACCCAGGGTCATATCACTGAAAAATGCCCGCCCTCACACCGGTCATAGCTCTGAAGGCGTGCCCGGCCCTCATACCCCGGGTCATGTCACTGAAAAGGTGCCCGCACTAACACCCCGTGTCATGGACCTAAAGGGGTGCCCAGACTCACACCCAGGGTAATGGGTTGAAGGTTCCCGTCCTCACACCACGGGTCATGAGCTGAAGGGGTGCCCGGCCATCACACCCCGATTCATGGCACTGAAAGGGTGCCCGGCCCTCACACCCCGGGTCATGGCACTGAATAGGTGCTCGGCCCTCACACCCCGGTTCATAGCTCTGTCGTGCTCCGCCTCCCACCCCGTTTCATGGCACTTAAGGGGTGCCCGCCCTCACACCCCGCTCATGGCACTGAAGGTGTCCTGCCCTGACGCCCGTCATGTCACTGAAGGGTGCCCGGCCCTCACACCCGGCCATGGCACTGAAGGTGCCCGCCCTCACACCCCTGGACATAGAGCCAACGAGTGCCCGGCCCTCACCCCCGGTCATGGCACTGGAAGGCGGGACCGGCCCTCACACCCCGGCTCATGGCACTGAAGGGGTGTCCGGCCCTGACACCCCGGGTCATGTCACTGAAGGGGTGCCTGGCCTCACACCCCGGGTCATGTCACTGAAGAGGTGCACGCCCTTATACCCGGGTCATGGACCTAGGGAGTGCCTGACCTCACACCCTGGGTCATGAGGTTGAAGCGGTTCCTGGTCTTCACACCACGGGTCATGGAGCTGAAGGGTGCTCGGCCATCACACCCCGGTTCATGATGCTAGAGGTGTACCTGAACCTCACACCCCGGTCATGTCTGAAAGGGTGTTCGGCCTCAAACCCCGGGTCATGTCACTGAAGGTGCCCGGGCTTACACCCCGGGTCATGGCACTGAAGGGGTCTCGGCCCTCACACCCCGGGTCATGGTTCTGGAGGGTGCCCGGCCCTCACACCCCGGGTCATGTCACTGAAAGGGTGCCTGGCCTCATCCGGTCCTGTCAAGAAGGGGTGCCCAGCTCTCACACCCCGGTGATTTCACTGAAGGTGCCTGGCCCTCACACCACGGGTCATGGTACTGAAGGGGTGCCCCGCCTCACACCCTGGGTCATGGTGCTAATGGGGTGCCTGGCCCTACACCCCGGGTCATGTGAAGAGGTGCCTGGCCCTCACACCCCGTTCATAACACTGAAGGGGTGCCCTGCCCCCACACCCCGCTCATGTCACTTATGGGGTGCCCGGCGCCACACCCGGGTCATGGTGCTGGAGGGGTGACAGGCCCTCACACCCCGGGTCATGGTGCTGGAGGGGTGCCTGCCCTCATACCCCGGGTCATGTAACTAAAGAGGTGCCCGCCCTCACACCCCGGGTCATGTCATTGAAGAGGTGCACGGCCCTTCACCCCGGGTCATGGACCTAAGGGTGCCCGACCTCACCCTGGGTCGAGGTTGTAGCGGTTCCTGGTCTTCACACCACGGGTCATGAGCTGAAGGGGTGCTCGCCATCACACACCACGATTCATGGCACTGAATGGGTGCTCGCCCTCACACCCCGGTCATGGCACTGAAAGGTGCCCGGCCATCACACCCCGGGTCATGTCTCTGAAGGGGTGCACGCCCTCACACCCAGGGTCATGGACCTAAAGGGTTTCCCGGGCCTCACACCCCGGGTAATGGGTTGAAGCGGTCCCGGTCCTCACACCACCGGTCATGGAGCTGAAGCCCCGGCTCATGGCACTGAAGGTGTCCTGCCCCCTGACGCCTGGGGGTCATGTCACCAAGGGGTGTCTGGCTCTCACACCCGGGGTCATGGTGCTGGAGGGGTGCCCGGCCCTCACAACCCGGTGTCATGTCACTGAAGGGGTGCTTGGCCCTCACACTCCGGGTCACGGCACTGAAAGGGTGCCTGGCCCTCACACCCCGGGTCATGGTGCTGAAGGGGTGCCCGGCTTTCACACCCCGATTCATGGCACTGAAAGGGTCCTCAGCACTCACACCCCGAGTCATGGCACTTAAAGGATGCACGGCCCTCACACCCCGGATCATGGACCTAAAGGGGTGCCCAGCCCTCACACCACGGATCATGGGGTTGAAGCGGTTCCCGGCCCTCACACCCCGGGTCATGGTGCTGCAGGGGTGCCCGTCCCTCACACCCCGGGTCATGGCACTGCAGGAGTGCCTGGCCCTCACACCCCGGGTCATGGTGCTGAAGGTGTTCCCGGCTTTCACACCCTGATTCATGGCACTGAAAGGGTCCCGGCCCTCAAACACCGGGTCATGGTGTCTGAGGGGTTCCTGGCCCTCACACCCCGGGTCTTGTCACTAAAGGGGTGCCCGGCCCTCACACCCCGGGACATGGGGTTGCAGCGGTTCCCGGCCCTCACACCCAGGGTTATGGTGCTGATGGGGTGCCCGGCCCTCAAACCCCGATTCTTGGCACTGAAATCGAGCCCGGCCCTTACACCCTGGATCATGGTGCTGAAGGGGTGCAGGGCCCTCACACCCAGGGTTATAGCACTGAAGGTGTGCCCGAACCTCACACCCCGGGTCATGGTGCTGGAGGTGTGCCCGAACCTCACACCCCGGGTTATGTCACTGAAAGGGTGTCCGGCCCTCAAACCCCGGGTCATTTCACTGAATGGGTGCCCCGCCCTCACACCCCGGGTCATGGCACTGAAGGAGTTCCCGGCCCTCACACCCCGGGTCATGGTTCTGGAGGGGTGCCCGGCCCTCACACCCCGGGTCATGTCACTGAAAGGGTGCCCGGCCCTCATCCCGGGTCATGTCAATTCAGGGGTGCCCAGCTCTCACACCCCCGGTGATTTCACTGAAGGGGTGCCTGGCCCTAACACCCCGGGTCATGGTACTGAAGGGGTGCCCCGCCCTCACACCCCGGGTCATGGTGCTAATGGGGTGCCTCGCCCTTACACCCCGGGTCATGTGAAGAGGTGCCCGGCCCTCACACCCCGGTTCATAACACTATAGGGGTGCCCTGCCCCAACACCCCAGCTCATGTCACTTATGGGGTGCCCGGCGCTCCACCCCGGGTCATGGTGCTGGAGGGGTGCCAGGCCCTCACACCCCGGGTCATGTCACCAAGTGATGCCCGGCCCTCACACCGGAAGTCATGTCACTGAAGAGGTGCACGGCCTCACACTCCTGGGCTTCATGGACCTAAAGGTGTGCCCGACCTCAGCACCCTGGGTCATGGGTTAGCGGTTCGTGTCTCACACCACGGGTCATGGAGCTGAAGGGGTGCCTCGGCCATCACACCACGATTCATGGCACTTAGGTCGGGTGCCTGACGCCCTCACACCCCTGGTCATGGCACTGAAAAGGTGCCCGCCATCACACCCCGGTCATAGCTTGAAGGGGGTGTACATGGCCTCACACCCAGGGTCATATACCAAAGTGGTGCCTGGCCCTCACACCCCTGAGCTCGAGCAGATCAAGGGGGTGCCTGGCCTCATACCCTGGCCGCGGTGCTGGAGGGGTGCCCGGCCTTCACACCTCGGTCATGTCACTGAAGGGTGCCTGGCCTCACATCCTGGGTCTTGGTGAATTCGTAGCTGAGTTCCAGGGCCCTCACACCCGGGTCATGGTCTTGAGGGGTGCCCAGCCTCACACCCCGGGTCATGTCACTGAAAGGGTGCCCGGCCCTCATCCTGGGTCACACTAAGTGTGTGCCCAGCTCTCACACCCCGGGTGATTTCACTGAAGGGGTGCCTGGCCCTCACACCCGGTCATGGTACTGAAGGTGCCCCGCCTCACACCCCGGGTCAAGGAAGCACGGGGGTGCCTGGCCCTACACCCCGGGTCATGTGAAGAGGTGCCCGGGCCCTCAAACCCCGGTTCATAACACTTAGGGTGCCCTGCCCCCACACCCCGGCTCATGTCACTTATGGGTGCCTGGCGCCACACCCCGGGTCATGGTGTACTGAGGGGTGCCTGGCCTCAAACCCCAGCTCATGTCACTTATGGGTGCCCGGCGCCACACCCCGTGTGGGTCATGGTGGACTGGGAGGGGTGCCTGCTTTCCCCTCATGTACCACGGGTCATGTCACTAAAGGAGTGCCCGGCCCTCACACCCCGGGTCATGACACTGGAAAGGTTGCCCGGCCCTCACACCCCAGGTCATGTCACTGAAGGGGTGCCAGGCCCTCACACACCCCAAGCGGCACTGAAGGGAGCCCGGCTGTCACACCCCGGTTCATGACACTGGGGTGCCCGCCCTCACACCTGGGTCATGGTGTTGAGGTGCCTGGCCGTCACACCCTGGGTCATGACACTGGCAAAGTGCCTGGCCCCACCGTGGGTCATGTCACTGAAAAGCTGCACGGCCCTCACACCCTGGGTCATGGACCTAGCAGTGCCCAGACCTCACACCCTGGGTCAAGGGGTTGGGGCGGTTCCTGGTCTCACACACGGTCATGGACCCAAAGTGTGCCTGGCCCTCACACCTGGGCACGTGGGTTGAAGTGGTTCCCGGTCCTCACACCACGGGTCAGTGACAAGGGTGCCCGGCCATCACACCCTGATTCATTTCACTGGCAGCCGGACCTCACACCCTGGGTTTCCGTGGAAGGTGCCCGGCCCCTCACACCCCATTTCCTGCAGCACTGTAAGTGCCTGGAGGTTGCCCGGCCTTCACCCCGGGTCATGTCACTGAAGGGGTGCCCGCCTCACACCCTTGGTCATAGAGCTAAACGAGTGCCCAACCTCACACCACGGGTCATGGCACTGAAAGAGTGACAGCCTCACACCCCGGGTCATGGTGCTGGAGGGTGCCCGCCTCATACCCCGGTCATGTCACTAGGGTGCCCGGCCCTCACACCCTAGGTCATGTCACTGAAAAGGCATGGCCCTCACACCCCTGGTCGGACCTAAAGGTGCTGGACCTCACACCCCGGGTAATGGGGTTGAAGCGGTTCTGGCCTCACACCACGGGTCATGGAGCTGAGGTGCCCGCCATCACACCCCGGGGTCATGGCATGAATAGTGCTCGGCCCTCAACCCCGGTTCAGCTCTGTCGGGTGCCCGGGCCCCACCCTGCTCTGGCGGCACTTATGTGCCTGCCCTCACACCCCGGCTCATGGCACTGAAGGGGTCCGGCCCTGACGCCCTGGGTCATGTCATTGAAGGTGCCTGGCCCTCACACCCCGGATCACACTGGCGGTGCCCGGCCGTCACACCCTCTATGGCACTGAAGGTATGCCCGCCCTCACACCCTGGTCACAGAGCTAAACGAGTGCCCGGCCCTCACCCCCGGGTCATTGCACTGAAGGAGGGACCGGCCTTCACACCCTCATGTCACTAAGGTGCCTGGCCTCACACCCTTGGTCATAGAGCTAACGAGTGGCCAGCCTCACACCACGGGTCATGGCACTGAAAGAGTGACAGGCCCACACCCGGGTCATGGTGCTGAGGGGTGCCCGCCTCATACCCCGGGTCATGTCACTAAAGGGGTGCCTGCCTCACACCCTGGGTCATGTCACTGAAAGGTGCACCCCACACCCCGGGTCATGGACCTAAGGTGCCTGGACCACACCCTGGGTCATGGGGTTGAAGGGTTCCTGGTCCTCACACCACGGGTCATGGAGCTGAAGCTCCGCCATCACACCCCGATTCATGGCACTGAAAGGGTGGCCTGGCTCACACCCTGGGTCATGGTGACTGAAAAGGTGCCTTCCTCACCCCAGGTCATGTCACTGAAGGTACGGCCCTCACACCCAGGTCATGGACCTGGGGTGCCTGGCCTCACACCCCGTAATGGGATTGAAGCGGTTCCCGGTCCTCACACCACGGGTCATGGAGCTGAAGGTGCCCGGCCATCACACCCCGATTCATGGCACTGAAAGGGTGCCCGGCCTCACACCCGGGTCATGGCACTGAATAGGGCTGCCCTCACACCCCGCATAGTCAGTCGGGTGCCCGGGCCCCACCCCTGTCTTCGGCACTTAAGGGGTGCCCGCCTCACACCCCTGCGGCACTGAAGGTGTCCCCCCGACGCCCTGGGTCATGTCAATGAAGCGGTGCCCGGCCGTCACACCCCTGGCCATGGCACTGAAGGTATGCCCGGCCCTCACACCCCTGGTCATAGAGCTAACGAGTGCCTGCCCTCACCCCGGGTCATGGCACTGAAGGAAGGACTGCCTCACCCCGCGGCACTGAAGGAGGACTGGCCCTCACACCCCGGGCATGGCACTGAAGGTATCGGCCCTCACACCCGTGGTCAGAGCTAAACGAGTGCCCGCCCCACCCCGGCCGTGATGTTGGGGCAAAGCCTGACCTCAGACCCCTGGTCATGTCACTGAAGGTGCCTGGCCCTCACACCCCCCCGGTTCACAGCACTGAATGGGTACTCCGGCCTCACACCCCTGCCTCTATGACGCTGAAGGGGTGCCCGGCCCTCACACCCCCTGGTCATGGCACTGAACGGGGTGCACGGCCTCACACCCTGGGTCATGGGACCTAAAGGTGCCCCTGCCCTCACACCACGGTGGGTCATTGGCTCAGCGTTCCTGGGCCCGCCACTGCGGGACATGGTGCTGGAGGGGTGCCCGGCCCTACACCCCGTCATGTCACTGATGGGGTGCCCGGCCCCTCACACCCCGGGTCATGGCACTAAAGGGGTGCCTGGCCATCACACACCGATTCATGGCACTGGAAGGGGAGCCCGGCCCTCACACCCCGGGTCATGGCACTGAAGAGGTGCCTGGTCCTCACACCCCAACATGGTCCTGAAGTGGCTGCTCCGGCCCTCACACCACGGGGTCAAGTCACTAAGTTCTGGCCCTCACACCTCCCCTGTTCATGGCACTGAAGGGGTGCTCCAGTCCTGAAGGGGTTCTGGCCCTCACCCCCGGGTCATGTCACTAAAGTGGTGCCTGGCCCTCACACCCCCTGTTCATGTGCTGGAAGAGTGCCCGGTCTTCACCCCGGGTCATGTCACTGAAGGGGTGCCCAGCCTCACACCCCTGGTCATAGAGCAAAACGAGTGCCCGGCCTCACCCCCTGGGTCATATCATTGAAGGGGTGTCATGGCCCTGGCCACCACGGGTCAAGGGTCACTGAAAAATGCCTGGCCCTCACACCCCGGGTCAAGTAACCTGAAGGCGTGCCTGGCCCTGGCATCACCCCTGGGTCATGTCACTGAAGGTGCACGACCTCACACCCAGGGTCATGGACCCAAAGGTGCCTGGCCTCACACTCGGTAATGGGGGCGAGCGTGGTTCCTGTCCTCACACCCTGGTCATGGAGCTGAAGCAAGTTCGGGCCATCACACCCCGGGATTCATGGCAGTGAAGCGTGCCTGGCCCTCACACCCCGGCCATGGCACTGAATAGGTGCTCGGCCCTCACACCCGGTTCATATTTGTCGGGTGCCCGCCTCCACCCTGCTTCATGGCACTTAAGGTGCTCGGGCCCTCACAATTCCCGGCTCATGGCACTGAAGGGGTGTCCGGCCCTGACGCCCTGGGTCATGTCATTGAAGGGTGCCTGGCCTCACACCCCGGATCATGGCACTGGAAGCAGGTGCCCGGCTGTCACACCCCTGGCCATGGCACTGAAGGTATGCCTGGCCCTCACACCCCCTGGTCACAGAGCGCCAAACGAGTGCCTGGCCCTCACCTCGGTCATGGCACTCATGATGGGACCGGCTCACACCCTGG
Source organism: Homarus americanus (assembly GCF_018991925.1). Lineage (NCBI taxonomy): Eukaryota > Metazoa > Arthropoda > Malacostraca > Decapoda > Nephropidae > Homarus > Homarus americanus. The sequence continues at coordinate 45,674 of NW_024721699.1, read as the reverse complement.
TCATGGCACTGAAGGAGGACTGGCCCCTCACACCCCCTGGTCATGCACTAGCTGCATGCCCGGCCTCACACCCTGTGGTCATAGAGCTAGAACGGTGCCCCGGCCCTCACACCCCGGGTCATAAACACAAGGGGTGCCCGGCCTCACACCCCGAGTCAGTCATTGAAGGCTCCAGCCGGCTCACACCCTGGGAAGGGACTTGTAAGGCGTTGCCCGGCCATGATGCCCCTGGGTCAGCCACTGAGCAGCCTGGCCTCACACCCCTATTCACTGCACTGGAAGGGTGCCCGCCCTCACACCCCGGTTCAGCACTGTAGGGGTGCCTGGCCACACCCTGTTAAATCACACTGAATGGGTGCCCAGCCCTCACACCCCTGTTTCAGACACTGGAAGGGGTGCCTGGCCTCACACCCCGGGTCATGGCATTGAATGGGTGCACGGCCCTCACACCCCGGGTCATGGACCTAAGGGTGCTCTGGCCCCGCCACCACGGGGTCACGGGGTTAGCGGTTCCATGGACATGGAGTTGAGGTGCCTGGCCCCACCCTGGGTCATGTCACTGAAGGGGGAGCCCGGCCCTCACACTCCCCGGGTCATGGCACTTGTGTGCGTGCCTGGTCTTCACACCTGGTCATGGTCCTGAAGGTGCCCATTCTCACACCCCGGGTCAAGTCACTAGAGGGGTGCCTGCCCTCACACCCCTGTCTATGGTGCACTGGAAGGGTGCGGCCGTCACACTCCCCGGTTCATGACACTGGGTGCCTGGCCCTCACACTCAGGTCATGGTGTTGAAGGGTGCCCGCCCACCCTGGGTCATAAATACCGGAAGGGGTGCCTGGCCCTCACACCCCCTGGTCATAGAGCTGACGAGTGCCCGCCCCACTTCTGGTCATATCATTGAAGGTGCCCGGTCTTACACCTGGATCATATCACTGAAAAAATGCCCGGCCTCTACACCCCGGTCATAGCTCTGAAGGCGTTCCCCGGCCTCATACCCGGGGTCATGGCACGGAAAAGGTGCTCCGGCCTGCACCCCGGTGTCATGAAGGGGTGCCCGGCCCTCACACCTGGTTCATTGAGTGCCCGCCCTCACACCCCTGTTCTCATGGCACTAAGCGGGGTGCCCTGCCCTCACATCCCGGCCTGGCACTGAAGGGTTGCCTGGCCCTGACGTCCCGGGTCATGGCACTGAAAGGGTGCACGCCCACACCCCGGGTCATGGACCTAAAGGTGCCTGCCCTCACCCCACGGGTCATGGCAGGTGCCCGGCCTCACACCCGGTCATGCTCACTGAAGTCCGGCCCTCACACTCGGTCACGGCACTGAAGGGGTGCCTAGCCTTCACACCCCGGGTCATGGTGCTGAAGGGGTGCCTGGCCACACCCTGATCATGGCACTGAAGGGGTCCCCGGCCCTCACACCCTGGGTGGTGACTTAAAGGATGCACGGCCTCACACCGGCATGGACCCAAGGTGCCCAGCCTCACACCAGACTGGGGTGAAGGGTCCTGACCCTCCACCCCGGGTCATGGTGCTGGAGGGTGCCTGTCCTCACACCCGCGTCATGGCACTGCAGGGTGCCTGGCCCTACACCCTGGTCATGGTGCTGAAGGATGCCCGGCTTTCACACCCTGATCATGGCACTGAAAGGGTCCTGGCCTCAAACCCCGGGTCATGGTGTCTGAGGGGTTCCTGGCCTCACACCCCGGGTCATGTCAATAAGGTTGGCCCTCACACCCCGGACATGCAGAAGGTTCCGGCCTCACAACCCAAGGGGAGATGTTGATGGGGTGCCCGCCACACCCCTGATTTTGGCACTGAAACGAGCCCGTTCCACACCTGGATCAGCACCATGCCCTGGTGTGAGGGCCGCATCCCTTTAGTGACATAACCTGGGGCTGGGCACCCTTCAGTGCCATGAATCTGGTGAAGCAGGGCACCCATTCAGCACCATGACCCAGAGTGTTAGGGCCGGGCTCGAATTCAGTGCCAAGAATTGGGGTGTGAGGGCTGGCACCCCATCAGCACCATGACCCGGGGTGTGATGGTTGAGAACCGCTTCAACCTCATGACAGGGGTGTGAGGGCCATCTCCTTCAGCGACATGACCCGGGGTGTGTCAGTGCCATGAATCGGGTGTGATGGCTGGTACCTTCAGCTCCATGACCCATGGTGTAAGGACTGGGAACCGCTTAAAACCCATGACCGGGGTGTGAAGGCCAGGCACCCCAGGTCCATGACCTGGGGTGTGAGGCCGTGCACCCTAAGTGACATGACCTGGGTGTGCCCCTCAGTGCTCATGACGGGCCGGGCTCCAGTGACGACTTACAGTTGAGGGCTGGTGTCATAAACCTGGTTGTGAGTGCCGGGCACCCATACAGTGCTTTGAAAGGGTGTGTGTGCTGGGCACCCCTTCACATGACCCGAGTGTCGACCCTCCAGCACCATGACCCGGGGTGTGAGCGCGGGCACCCCATAAGTGACATGAACCACGGTGTTAGGGCTGGGCACCCCTTCAGCGACATGAGCCGGGGTGCCGGGCACTTGCCCCAGTGCCATGAAGCGGGGTTGTGAGGGCCGGGCACCCTCAACGCCCCGGGGTATGAGCGGGCACCCCATCAGCACCATGACCCGGGGTGGACCGTGCACCCTTCAGTACCATGACCCGGGGTGTGAGGGCGGGGAAATTAAGTGCCATGATCCGGTGTGACAGCTGGGCACCCCTTCAGTGACATGACACGGGGTGAGGGCGGGAATTCAGTGCCATGACCTGGGGTGTGAGGCCGGGCACCTTTTGAGTGACATGACCAGGGGTGTGGGGCCGGGCACCCTCCGACACCATGCCCGGGTTTGAGGCATTTCAGTGTAAATCGGGTGTGAAGCCAGGCACCCCTTGCACCATGACCCAGGGTGGAGGGACAGGCACCCCTTCAGTGCCGTGACCCAGGGAGGGCGAACTTCAGTGACATGACCTGGGGTGTGGGGAAGTACCGGGGCCTCAGGCCTTCAGGGCCATGAGCCGGGGTGTGAACCCCTTCAGTGAGGTGAGGGGCGGGCACACCTACAGTGCTTGAACCGGGGTGTGAGGGCTGGCACTACATGACTCGGGGTGTGAGGGAACCCTTCAGTGCCATGGTGTGAGGTAGTGCCATGAATCGGTGTGTGGGCCGGGCTCCCCTTCAGCACCATGACCCGGGGCGTGAGGCCGGGCTCGGTCTGATAGTGCCATGAATCGGGGTGTGAGGGCCGGGCACCCTCCAGCACCATGACCCGGGGTATGAGGGCCGGGCACCCCTTCAGTGCTATGACCCGGGGTGTGAGGGCCGGGCACCTTCAGTGACATTACCCGGTGTGAGGGCCGGGCACCTGTTTAGGTCTATGACCAGGGTGTGAGGGCCGGGCACACCTTCAGTGCCATGGCCAGGGGTGTGACGGCCGGGCACCGCTTTTTTGCCATGACCCGGGGGTGAGGGCCGGGGACCCCTTCAGTGACATGACCGAGGAGTCAGGGCGGGAACCCTTCAGTGTCATGTGCCGGGGTTTCAGGGCCGGGCACCCCTTCAGTGCCATGACGGGGTGTGAGGGCCGGGCACCCATTCAGTGCCATGAATCGGGGTGTGAGGGCCGGACACCACGTTAGGTACATGATCAGGGTGTGAGGGCCAGGCATGCCATGACCCGGTGTGAAGGCCGGGCACCCTTTCTGTGACATGACCGAGGTGTGAGGGCCGGGCACCCCTTTAGTGACATAACCCGGGGTGTGAGGGCCGGGCACCCTTTCAGAGTCATGAACCTTGGTGTGAGGGCCGGGCACCCCATACCATCAGCACCATGGCCCAGGAGTGTGAGGACCGTGCAGCCCTTCAGTACCATGACCCAGGTGTGAGGGCTGGGGCGCATAAGTGCCATGATCCGGAGTGTGACAGCTGGAGCTTGTGGTGACATGACACGGGGGTATGAGGGCCAGGAACCCTTTCAGTGCCATGACCAGGGTGTGAGGGCCAGGGGCACCTTTTGAAATGACATGACCAGGGGGGTGTGAGGCCGGGCACCCCTTCACATGACCGGGTGTGGTCGGGCACCTTTCAGTGCCATCAACCGGGGTGTGAGTGCCGGGCACCCCTTTAGTGCTATGAACCGGAGTGTGAGGGCCGGCCACCCCTTCACATGACACGGGGTGTGAGGGCCGGGCACCTTTTCAGTGCCATGACCCGGGGTATGAGGGCCGGCTCGATTTCAGTGCCATGAATCGGGATGTGATGGCCCGGCACCCCTCTAGCACCATGACCCGGGGCATAAGGGCCGGGCACCCCATCAGCACCATGACCCGGGGTGTGAGGACCATGCAGCCCTTCAGTACCATGACCCGGGGTGTGAAGGCTAGGCACCCCTTAAGTGCCATGATCCGGAGTGTGACAGCTGGGCACCCCTTCAGTGACATGACACGGGGTATGAGGGCCGGGAACCCTTTCAGTGACATGACCCGGGGTGTGAGGGCCGGGCACCCCTCCAGCACCATGACCCGGGGTTTGAGGGCCGGGAACCCCATCAGCACCATCACCCGGGGTGTGCGGGCCGGGAACCGCTTCAACCCCATGAAACGGGGTGTGAGGGCCGGGCACCCCTTTAGTGACATGACGAGGGGTGTGAGGGCCTGACACCCCTCCGACACCATGACCCGGGGTTTGAGGGCCGGGCACCCTTTCAGTGCCATAAATCGGGGTGTGAAAGCCAGGCACCTGTTTGGAGTCTATGACCAGGGGTGTGAGGCCGGGCTGCCCAGTGCCATGCCCAGGGGTGTGACAGCCGGGCACTGACCCAGGTGTGAGGGCCAGGGGACCCCTTCAGTGACATGACCTGAGGAGTCAGGGCGGAACGCCAGTGTCATGCGGGGTTTCAGGGCAGGCACCCCCTTCAGTGCCATGAAGCAGGGGTGTGAGGGCGGGCACCCCTTCAGTGCTATGAACCGGGGTGTGAGGGCCGGACAAAACGTTAGGTACATGACCAGGGGTGTGAGGGCCAGGCACCTCATCAGTGCCATGACCCGGGGTGTGAAGGAAGGGCACCCCTTCACTGACATGACCCGGGGTGTGAGGGCCGGGCACCCCTTTAGTGACATAACCCGGGGTGTGAGGGCCGGGCACCCTTTCAGAGTCATGAACCTCGGTGTGAGGGCCGGGCACCCCATAAGTGCCATGAAACGGTGGTGTGAGTGCCGGACACCCATATAGTGCTTTGAACCAGGGTGTGAGGGTCGGGCACCCCTTCACATGTCCCGGGGTGTCAGGGCTGGGCACCCCTCCAGAACCATGACCCGGGGTGTGAGGGCCGGACACACCTTCGTGCCATGGCCAGGGGTGTGACGGCCGGGCACCGCTTCAGTGCCATGACCCGGGGTGTGAGGGCCGGGAACCCCTTCAGTGCCATGAACCGGGGTGTGAGTGCCGAGCACCCTTTCAGTGCCGTGAACCGGGGTGTGAGGTCCAGGCACCCCTTCAGTGCTATGAACCGGGGTGTGAGGGCCGGGCACCCGTTTAGTTCTATGACCAGGGGTGTGAAGGCCGGGCATACCTTCAGTAACATGGCCAGGGGTGTGACGTCCAGGCACCGCTTCAGTGCCATGACCCGGGGTGTGAGGGCGGGGAACCCCTTCAGTGACAAGACCCGGGGCGTCAGGGCCGGGCTCCCCTTCAGTGCCATGAGTCGGGGTGTGAGGGCCGGGCACGCCTTCAGTGCCATGAAACGGGGTGTGAGGGCCGGGCACCCCTACAGTGCTGTGAACCGGGGTGTGAGGGCCGGGCACCCCTTCACATGACTCGGGGTGTGAGGGCCGGGCACCCCTTAATGCCATGAATCTGGGTGTGAGGGCCGGGCACCCCTTCAGCACCATGACCCGGGGTGTGAGGGCCGGGCCCGATTTCAGTGCCATGAATCAGGGTGTGAGGGCCGGGCACCCCTCCAGCACCATGACCCGGGGTATGAGGGCCGGGCACCCCTTCAGTGCTATGACCCTGTGTGTGAGGGCTGGGCACCCTTTCAGTGACATGATCCGGGGTGTGAGGACCGGGCACCCCTTCAATGACATGAACGGAGTGTGTGGGCCGGGCACCCTTTCGGTGCCATGACCCGGCGTGTGAAGGGCCGGTCACTCCTTCCAGTGCCATGACCCGGGGTGTGAGGGCCGGGCACCCCTTCAGCACCATGACCCGTGGTGTGAGGGCCGGGCAACCCTTCAGAGCCATAACCCGGGGTGTGAGGGCCGAGCTCCCCTTCAGTGCCATGACCCGGGGTGTGAGGGCCGGGCACCCTTTCAGAGTCGGGAACCTGGGTGTGAGGGCCGGGCACCCCATAAGTGCCATGAAATGGTCGTGTGAATGCCGGACACCCATACATTGCTTTGAACCAGGGTGTGAGGGTCGGGCACCCCTTCACATGTCCCGGGGTGTCAGGGCTGGGCACCCCTCCAGCACGATGACCCGGGGTGTGAGGGCCGGGCACCGCTTCAGTGCCATGACCCGGGGTATGAGGGCTGGGAACCCCTTGAGTGCCATGAACAGGGGTGTGAGGGCCGGGCACCCCTTCAGTGCCATGAACCAGGGTGTGAGGGCCAGGCACCCCTTCAGTGCTATGACCCGGGGTGTGAGACCCGGGCACCCATTTAGGTCTATAACCAGGGTTGTGAGGGCCGGGCACACCTTCAGTGCCCTGAATCGGGGTGTGTGAGGGCCACATAGCAACGTTAGGTACATGACCAGAGGGGTGTGAGGAGCCCGTGCAAACCTTCAGTTCCATGGCCAGGGGTGTGAGGCCGGGCACCCCTTCACATGACTCCCCGCAGTGTAGGGCCGGGCACCTTCAGTACCATGACCCAGGGGTGTGAGGGCCAGGCACCCCCCTTCAGTCTGTGGCCGGAGTGTGAGAGCTGGGCACCCTTCCAGTGGCTGACCAGGGGTGTGAAAGCCAGGCAGCCTTTCAGTGATATGACCGGGGTGTGAGGGGCCAGGCACCCCTCCAGCACCATGGCCTGGGGTGTGAGGGCCGGGCACCCCTTCACTGTAATGACCCGGCTGTTTCAGAGCCAGACACCCCTCCAGCAACATAGCCCGGGGTGTGAGGGCAGGACACCCTTCCAGTGCCATGGCCAGGGGTGTGAGGGCCGGGCACCTCATCAGTGCCATGACGCGGGGTGTGAGGGCCGGGCACCCCTTCAGTGACATGACCCGGGGTGTGAGGGCCGGGCACCCCTTCAGTGACATGACCCGGGGTGTGAGGGCCGGGCACCCCTTTAGTGACATGACCCGGGGTGTGGGTGCTCGGCTCCCCTTCAGTGCCATGACCCGGGGTGTGAAGGCCGGGCACCCCTTCAGTGACATGAACAGGGGTGTAAGGGCCGGTCACCGCATAAGTGCCATGAAACGGGGGTGTGAGTGCCGGGCACCCACACAGTGCTGTGAACCAGGGTGTGAGGGTCGGGCACCCCTTCACATGACCCGGGGTGTCAGGGTTGGGCACCCCTCCAGCACCATGACCCGGAGTTTGAGGTCCGGGCACCCCATAAGTGATATGAACCGGGGTTTTAGGGCCGGGCACCCCTTCAGTGACATGAAACGGGGTGTGGGGGCCAGGCACCTCTTCAGTGCCATGAATCGGGGTGTGAGGGCCGGGCACCCTTTCACATGACCCGGGGTGTAAGGGCCGGGCACCCCTTCAGCACCATGACCCGGGGTGTGAGAGCAAGGCACCTCTTCAGTGCCATGAATCGGGGTGTGAGGGCTGGGCACCCCTTCAGTGACATGAAACGGGGTGTGGGGGCAGGGCACCCCTACAGTGATATGAACCGGGGTGTGAGGGCCGGGCACCCTTTCACATGACCCGGGGTGTAAGTGCCGGGCACCCCTTCAGCACCATGACCCGGGGTGTGAGGGCCAGGCACCTCTTCAGTACCCTGACCCGGACTGTGAGGGCCGCGCACCCTTTCAGTGACATGACCCGGGGTGTGAGGGCCGGGCACCCCTCCAGCACCATGAACCCCGGGTGTGAGGCCGGCCTTCGACCCCAGGGTGTGAGGCCGGGCACCCCTTCAGTGCCATGAATCAGGGTGTGAGGGCCGGGCACCCCTTCATCACGGCAGGGGTGTGAGGCCAGGCACCCCAGTGCCATGACCCGGACTGTGAGGGCCGGGCACCCTTTCAGTGACTGACCCGGGGTGTGAGGGCCGGGCACCCCTGCACCATGGCCTGGGGTGTGTGGGGCCAGGCACCACTTCAAAGTCATGACCGGGTGTGTGGGGCAGCATTAGGTACATGACCAGGGCGTGAGGGCCGGGCAAACCTTCAGTGCCATGGCCAGGGGTGTGAGGGCCGGGCACCTCATCAGTGCCTGACCCGGGGTGTGAGGGCCGGGTACCCCTTCAGTGACATGACTGGGGTGTGGTGGGCACCCTTTCAGTGACATAACCCGGAGTGTGAGCTGGGCACCCTTCAGTGACATGACCCGGGGTGTGAGGGCAGGGCACCTCAGCACCATGGCCTGGGGTGTGAGAGCCGGGCACCTTGTGCCATGGCCAGGGGTGTGAGGCCGGGCCTCATCAGTGCCATCACCGGGGTGTGTCAGGGCCAGGCTTCAGTGACATGACCCGAGGTGTGAGGGCCGGGCACCCCTTAGTGATATGACCCGGGGTGTGAGGGCCCGGGCACCTTCAGCACCATGACGCAGGGGTGTGAGGGCCAGGCACCCCTTCAGAGCCATGACCCGGGGTGTGAAGGCCAGGCACCCCTTCAGTGCCATGACCCGAGGTGAGAGCTGGGCACCCCTTCAGTGACATGAGCCAGGTGTGAAGGCTGGGCTTCAGTGACATGACCGGGGTGTGAGTGCGGGCACCCTTTCAGTGACATGACCCGGGGTGAGAGGGACGGGCACCCTCCAGCTGCAGGGGTGTGAGGGCCGGGCACCCCTTCAGTGCCATGACCCGGGGTGTGAGGGCCGGGAACCCCTTCAGTGTCACAGTGGGTGGGGGTGTGAGGCCGGGCACCGTGGGTTCATGACCAGGGGTGTGATGTCCAACCTTCAGTGCCATGGCAGGGGTGTGAGGGCGGGCACCCTGGTACTGCGCAGTGTGTGAGGGCCGGGCACCCTTTCAGTGCCATGAATCAGGTGTGAGGCAGTCCACTCCTTCCAGTGCCATGACCCGGGGTGTGAGGCGGGGCACCCCTTCAGCCCACATGACCTGGGGTGTGAGGGCCGGGCACGCTCAGTGTCATGACCTTGGGGAGGGCACCTCAGCACCATGACCCGTGGTGTGAGGGTAGGCACCCTTCAGCACCATGGCCTGGGGTGTGGGGGCCAGGCACCCCTTCAGTGTCATGACCCGGGTATGTGAGGCCTGACACCCCTCCAGCACCATGGCCGGGGTGTGAGGGCCAGGGCCTCCAGTGCCATGAAACAGGGGTGAGGGCCGGGCACCACTTTAGGTACATGACCAGGGGTGAGGCAAACCTTCAGTGCCATGGCCAGGGTGTGAGGCGGGCACCTCATCAGTGCCATAACCGGGCGTGTGAGGGCGGGCACCTCAACACACCATGGCCTGGGGGTGTGGGGCCGGGCCTCCTTCAATGTCATGACCCGGGTGTGTCCGGTGACACCCCTCCAGCACCATGACCCGGGTGTGTCAGGGCCTGACACCCCTCCATCACCATGGCCCGGGCTGTGGAAAATGGCACCCTTTCAGAGCCATGAGTAGGGGGGTGAGGGCCGGGCTCCCCTTCAGTGACTTGAACAGGGGTGTGAGGGCCGGGCACCACGTTAGGTTCATGACCAGGGGTGTGATGTCCGGGCAAACCTTCAGTGCCATGGCCAGGGGTGTTAGGGCCGGGCACCTCATCAGTGCCATGACCCGGGGTGTGAGGGCCGGGCACCCCTTCAGTGCCATGACCCGCGGTGTGAGGGGAGGGCTCCCCTTCATTGTCACGAATTGGGGTCTGAAGGCCGGGCACCCTTTCAGTGCCATGAAACGGGCTGTGGGGGCATGGAACCCCTATAGTGTTACAAACCGGGGTGTGAGGGCCGGGCACCCCTTCACATGACCCGGGGTGTAAGGGCCGGGCACCCCTTCAGCACCATGACCCGGGGTGTGAGGGCCAGGCACCCCTTCAGTGCCATGACCAGGACTGTGAGAGCTGGACACCCCTTCAGTGACATGACCCGGGGTGTGAGGGCCGGGCACCCTTTCAGTGACATGACCCGGGGTGTGAGGGCCGGGCACCCCTCCAGCACCATGGCCTGGGGTGTGTGGGCCGGGCACCCCTTCAGTGTCATGACCCGGGTGTGTCAGGGCCTGACACCCCTCCAGCACCATGGCCCGGAGTGTGAGGGCCGGGCACCCTTTCAGTGCCATGAATCGGGGTGTGAGGGCCGGGTACCACATTAGGTACATGACCAGGGGCGTGAGGGCCGGGCAAACCTTCAGTGCCATGGCCAGGGGTGTGAGGGCCGGGCACCTCATCAGTGCCATGACCCGGGGTGTGAGGGCCGGGTAACCCTTCAGTGACATGACCTGGGGTGTGAGTACCGGGCACCCTTTCAGTGACATGAAACGAGGTGTGGGGGCAGGGCATCCCTACAGTGTTACGAACCGAGGTGTGAGGGCCGGGCACCTCTTCACATGACCCGGGGTGTAAGGGACGGGCACCCCTTAAGCACCATGACCTCGGAGTGTAGAGCTGGGCACCCTTTCGCGACATGACCCGGGTGTGAGGGGCAGGGTACCTCTCCAGCACCATGGCCTGGGGTGAGGGCTGGGCACCCTTCCAGTGCCAGCGCCAGGGGTGGTGCCGCAGCCTTTCAGTGACATGACCCGGGTGTGAGGGCAGGGCACCCTCCAGCACCATGGCCTGGGGTGTGCGTGGGGCCGGGCACTTTCCAGTGCCATGGCCAGGTGTGTGAGGCCGGGCACCCCTTCAGTGCCATGGCCAGGGTGTGAGTGCCGGGCACTTCATCAAAGCTAGCGACCCGCAAGTCAGGGCCGTCACCCCCTTTCCAGTGACATGACCCGGGGTGTGAGGGCCGTGTACCCTTAATGACATGACCTGGGTGAGGGACAGGCACCCCTCCAGCACCATGACCCGGGCTGTGAGGGCCAGGAACCCCTTCAGTGCCATGATCCGGAGTGTGAGGGCAGGGCACCCTTTCAGTGACATGACCCGGGGTGTGAGGGCAGGGCACCCCTCCAGCACCATGACCCGTGGTGTGAGGGCAGGGCACCCCTCCAGCACCATGGCCTGGGGTGTGGAGGCCGGGCACCCCTTCAGTGTCATGACCCGGGTGTGTCAGGGCCTGACACCCCTCCAGCACCATGGCCCGGGGTGTGAGTGCCGGGCACCCTTCCAGTGCCATGAAACGGTGTGTGAGGGCCGGGCACCACTTTAGGTACATGACCAGGGGTGTGAGAGCCGGGCAAACCTTCAGTGCCATGGCCAGGGGTGTGAGGGCCGGGCACCTCATCAGTGCCATGTTTCGGGGTGTGAGGGCCGGGCACCCCTTCAGAGCCATGACCCGGGGGGTGAGGGCCGGGCTCCCCATCATTGCTATGACCCGGGGTGTGAGGGCCGGGCACCCCTTCAGTGACATGAACAGGGGTGTCAGGGCCGGGCACCACGTTAGGTTCATGACCCGCGGTGTGAGGGGAGGGCTCCCCTTCATTGTCACGAATTGGGGTGTGAAGGCCGGGCACCCTTTCAGTGCCATTAAACGGGGTGTGAGGGCCGGGCACCCTTTAAGCACTATGACCTGGGTGGAGGGCGGGCACCTAACAGTGCTAAGGACCTGGGCAGTGTGAGGGCCGGGCACCCCTTCAGTTGGCGATCTGGTGGGTGGAGGGGAGGGCTCCCTTCATTGTCACGAATTGGGGTGTGAAGGCCGGGCACCCTTTCAGTGCCATGAAACGGGGTGTGAGGGCCGGGCACCCCTCACAGTGCTGCGAATCAGGGGTGTGAGGCCGTGAAACCCTTTCAGTGCCAAGTGAATCGGGCTGAGGGCCGGGCACTCTTGCCACCATGACCTGGGTGTGAGGGCCGGGCACTAATCCACACCATGGTCTGGGTGTGAGGGCTGACACCCTTCAGTGAAATGACCTGGGTAGGACGGCCGGGCACCCCTTCAGTGTCATGAATCGTGGTGTGAGGGTCAGGACCCTTTCTCAGTTCCATAAAAACATGGGTGGAGGCCGCACCCCAGAGTGCTGCTAACCGTGTGAGGGTCGGGCACCCTTCAGTGAAATGAATCGTGGTGGCCGGGCACCCCTTCAGCACCATGACCTGGGTGTGAGGGCCAGGCACCCCCTTCTGTGCTAAGTGACCTGGAATGTGAGAGCTGGGCACCCCTTTTAGTGATTTGACCCGGGGTGTGTGAGGGCCAGGAACCCCCAGCACCATGACCCGGGTGTGAGGGGCTGGGCACCCTTCAGTGCCATAACCTGGCGTGAGGCCGGCCCTTCAGCAAGACTGGAGTGTGAGGGCCGGGCACCCTTCAGTGACATGACCCGGAGGAGGGCCGGATACCCATTCAGTGTCATGAACCTGGGTGGAGAGAGGACCGGGCAATTCCCCTTCACATGACCCGAGCAAGTCAGGCCGGCACCCTCGAGCAATTGCCATGACTTGGGGGTGTGAGGGCCAGGGCACCCCTTCAAAGTTATGACCTGGAGTGTAGCAGGCACCTTTCAAAGACATGACTCTGGGGTGTAAGGGCAGGGCACCCTCCAGCTTGACCTGGGGAGGGCCAGGCACCCCTTCAAAGCTCCATGACCCGGGAGGTGAGGGCTGGCACTTTCAGTGCCGCGAACCGGGTGTGATTTGTCAGCCCCCTTCAGTGCTGCTGTATGACCCGGGGTGGCGGCCAAAATTCCCTTCAGTGACACATGACCTGGGTGGAGGGTCACAACCTTTCAGTGTCATTAACTCATAGAGGGATGGGCACCCTTAAATGCCATGAAACGTGGGGTGAGTGCCGCCGATCCACACAGTAAGCTTTGAAAAGGGCAGGAGGTCCGGAAGCACCCCTTCATTGACCTGGGCAGCCAGCCGGGCACCCCTCTGCACTATGACCTGGGTGAGCGCCTGGCACCCCATATGACAAGGAGCTGGTTTAGCAGGGCACCCCACAGTGTTATGAAATGGGGAGGGTCAGGCACCCAGTCTCCGAGCATGACCCGGGTAAGGGCCAGGCACCCATTAGCACCATGACCTGGGGAGGCAAAGAATTCCCTTCAGCACTATGACCTGGGTGTGTGAGGGCCAGGGTACCCCTTCAGTGAAATCACTGGGTGTGTAGAGCGGGCACCTTCATTGGTTGATCACCCGATGAGGGCTGGGCACCCTTTCAGTGAGAGATACATGACCTGTGGTGAGGTCGGCACCCCACCACCAGCGACCCCGTGTGGTGTCCGGGAACTCTTCGAAAAGTTATGACCTGGGGTCTGAGGAGGAAGGCAGTACCCTTCTTCAGTGACATGGACCCGGGGTTTGAGGGCCGGACACCCTTTCAGTGACATAACCCGGGTGTGTGAGAAATTAGGCACACTTCAGCAGCCCATGACCTGGGTGTGTGAGGTTCGGGCACACCTTCAGTGCCATGACCTGGGGTAGAGGAAGGGCACCTTTCAGCACTGGGCGATCCTGTGGGTTAGCCGGGCCTGGATTTCAGCAAGAATCGGTGGTGAGGGCCGGGCACCCCATCAGCCCATAACCTGGGAGTGAGGGTTGGAACTGTCAACTCCCATGACCTGAGTGAGGCCGGGCACCTGTTTAGTGATATGGACCCGGGGTGTGAGGTGGCTGGCACCCCTCAGGACACCACAGACCCGTGTTTGAGGGTCAGGACCCTTTCTCAGTGCTGCTAAGTGAATCGGGGTGTGAAAGCTGGCATCCCTTCAGCACCATGACCCGGGGTGTGAGGGCCAGGCACCCTGCAGTGCCAAGGACCCAGGATGAGGGCTGGGCAAATTCTCCAGCACCATGACCTGGGGGAGAGGGCTGGGAACTGTTTCAAACCCCATGACCTGTGGTGGTGTGAGGGCTGGGCACCCTTTAGGTCCGCGATCCGGGGGTGTGAGGGTGCACCACTTCAGTGCTATGACCCGGGTGTGAGGGCCCGGCACCTTTCAGTGCTAAGAAACGGTGTGTGAGATACGGGCACCCCCTACAGTGCTGTGAACTGTGTGAGGGCTGGCACCCTTCACATGAGACTCCGGGAGGAGGGAACCGCACCAGTGAAATGAATCGGGGTGTGAGGCCGGGCACCCTTCAGCACCATGACCCAGGAGTGTTAGGGCTGGCCTGATTTCAGTGCTAAGACCGTGTGGAGGCTGGGCACCGAACAGCAACGCAGTGACCTGGGGTGTGATGGCCGGGAACTACTTCAACCCTATGACCTGGGGTGTGAGGGCTGGTAACTCTCAGGCACCATGACCCGGGGTGTGAGGGGCTGGCACCCCTTCAGTGCCATGAATCGGGTGGTGTGAAAGCCGGGCACCCTTCAGCACCATGACCCGGAGGTGAGGGACAGGCACCCTTCAGTGCTATGTGGATCTGGGTGTGAGGGCTGGCACCCCATCAGTGACATGAACCGGGTGAGGGCTGGCACCCTCCAGCACCATGACCCGGGTGGAGGGCTGAACCGCTTCACCTATGATCCGTAGTGGGAGGGGCTGGCACCCTTAGGTCCATGGCTCCGGTGTGAGGGCCGGGCACCCTTCAGGCCGCGGGGAACGGGGTGAGGCTGGCACCTTTCAGTGCCGTGAATCGGGGTGAATGCCGGGCACTTTCAGTGCGATGAATGGGTGGAAGGCTGTAACCTTCATACGACCCGGGTGTGAGGCCGAACCGCCCAACCCTCTATGACCCGTGGTGTGAGAACTGGGCACCCCTTTAGGTCCATGACCGGGGTGGAGGGCTGTGCACCCCTTTCAGTGCCATGACCTGGGGTGTTAGGCTGGGCACCCCTTCAGTGTCATGAAACGGGGTGTGAGGCTGGGCACCTTTCAGTGCGGATGAAACGGGGTGAAGGCCGGGCACTCCCCATACACTTCTGCGAACCGGGGCATGAAGGCCGGGCACCCCTTCACATGACCCGGGTGTGAGGGTCGGGCACCCTTCAGTGCCATGAATCGGGGTGTGGTGCTGGCATCCCTACAGTGCTGTGAACTGGAGGTGTGAGGCCGGCACCCTTCAGTGCCATGAATTAAAGGTGTGAGGGCCGGGCACCCCTTCAGTGACATGACCCGGGGCGTCAGGCCGGGCAACCATTTAGGTCCATGACCCGGTGAGGGTCAGGCACCTTTAGGTCCATGATCCGGTGTGAGGCTGGGCACCTCTGTAATGACATGACCTGGGTGTGAGGGCTGCACCCCTTTAGTGATATGACCCGGGGTGTGGGGAGGGCTGGGCACTTTCACGACATGACCTGGGTGAGGGCTGGGCACCCTCCAGCACTATTACCCGGGTATGAGGGCCGGGATCCCTTTCAGTCTCATGAACCTGGGTGGGGTGAGGGGCCGGGCACCCTTCAGTGACATGACCCGGGGTGCAGAAGGCACCCCTGCCACCTGCGACCTGAGGTCGGGGTGTGAGGGCTGTGCACCCCTTTTAGGTCCATGACCCGGGGTGAGGGCCGGGCACCTCTTTTCAATGACATGACCGGGGTGAGGGCTGGCACCCCAGTGATATGACCCGGGGTGTGAGGCTGGCACCCTTTCAATGACATGACCTGGGTGTGAGGCCAACCTACACCATTACCTGGGGTATGAGGCTGATCCCTTCAGTCTCATGAACCTGGGTGTGAGGGCTGGGCACCCTTCAGTGACATGACCTGGGTAAAGGAGCCGCACCCTCACACCATGACCTGAGGTGTGATGGCCAGGCACCCTTTCAGTAACATGACCTGGGGTGTGAGGGGCAGGGCACCCCTCCAGCACCATGACCTGGGGTGTGAGGGCCAGGCACCCCTTCAGTGCCATGACCTGAGGGGCTGGGCACCCCTTCAGTGTCATGGAACTGGTGTGTGACGGCCGGCTCTTCAGTGCCATGAGCCCGGGGTGTGTGAGGGCCGGGCACCCCTTCAGTGACATGACTGGGGTGTGAGGCCTGGCAACCTTTCAGTGTCATTAACCTGGTTGTGTGGGATGGGCACTTAAAATGCTATGAAACGGGGGTGTGAGTGCTGGCCATCCATACAGTGCTTTTGAAAAGGGTGTGAGGTCCGAGCACCCTATTAGCACCATGACTCGGGGTGTGAGGGCGAGCACCCCTTTCAGTACCATGGACCTGGGGTGTGAGGGCCAGGCACCCCTTCAGTGAAATCACCGTGAGAGCTGGGCACCCTTCATTGACATCACCCGATGAGGGCCGGGCACCCTTTCAGTGACATGACCCGGGGTGTGAGGGGTCGGGCACCCTCCACCACCATGACCCGGGGTGTGAGGTCCGGGGAACCCCTTTAGTCCAGATCCGGGGGAGGCTGTGCACCACTTCAGTGCTATGACCTGGTGGAGGGCCCGGCACCTTTCAGGTGCTAAGAAACTGGTGTGGTGATACGGCACCCCTACAGTAAGCTGGGGAACTGTGAGGGCCGGGCACCCCTTCACATGACCCGGGAGCAGGTCCGGCACCACCAGTGAAATGAATCGGGGTGTGAGGCTGGGCACCCCCTTCAGCACCATGACCCAGGAGTGTTAGGGCTGCCTGGATTTCAGTGCCAAGAATCGGGGTGTGAGGCCGGGCACCCCATCAGCACCATGACCCGGGTGTGATGGCTGGAACCACTTGGTCCCCCATGACCTGGGTGGAGGGCTGGGCACCCTCAGGCACCATGACCCGGGGTGAGGGCCGGGCACCCTTTTCAGTGCCATGAATCGGGGTGTGAAAGCGGGCACCCTCAGCACTAAGGACCCGGAGGCAGAGGGACAGGCACCCCTTCTGTGTGCCATGACCTGGGTGTGAGGGCTGGCACTCCCCATCAGTGACATGAACCGGGTGTGAGGCCGGGCACCCTCCAGCACCATGACCCGGGTGTGAGGGTCGGGAACCGCTTCCACCCATGATCCGTGGTGTGGAGGGCCGGGCACTTTAGGTCCAGCGGGCCCGGGGTGTGAGGGCCGCAACCTCTTTCAGTGTCATGAAATGTGAGGGCGAGCACCCTTCAGTGCCGAATCGGGGTGTGTGAACGCCGGCACCCTTTCTGGCAAGGAGCAAGAAAAACGGGTGTGAAGGTTGCCGAACCCCTTCATGACCCGGGGTGTGAGGGGCCGGGAACCGCTTCAACCCTATGACCTGTGGTGTGAGGAACTGGCACCCCTTTAGGGTCTATGACCCGGGGTGTGAGGGCTGCACTCCACAGTGCCATGACCCGGGGTGTTAGGGCCGGGCACCCCTTCAGTGTCATGAACGGGGTAGGCCAAGCACCCTTTCAGTAAAGATGAACGGGGTGTGAAGGGCCGGCACCCCTGCACTTCAAGTAACCGGGGTATGAAGGCTGGCACTTCACATGAGACCCGGGGTGTGAGGGTCGTGGCACCCCTTCAGTGCCATGAATCGGGGTGTGAAAGCCGGGCATCCCTAGAGTGCTGTGAACTGAGGTGTGGAGGCTGGGCACCCCTTCAGTGCCATGAATAGTGTGAGGGCCGGGCACCTCAGTGACATGACCAAGGCCAGGGCTGGCAAACTATTTAGGCCCAGACTCCGGTGGAGGGGCTGCAGGCCCTTTAGGTCTATGACCTGGGTGTGAGGGCTGGCACCCCTTTTCAGTGAGCGACCTGGGTGTGAGGTTGGGCAACCTTTTCAGTGTTTGCTAACCTGGTTATGGGAGGATGGGCACCCTTAAAATGCTGCCATGAAACGTGGGGTGAGAGCCGGCCATCCAGCACAGCAAGCAAGCGAAAAAAGGGTGTGAGGTCCGGGCACCCTTCACTTGACCTGGGTGTCAGGGCCGGCACCCTCCAGCACCATGACCTGGGTGGGAGCGCCTGGCACCCCATATGGGCGACATAGCCGGGCTTAGCAGGGCACCTCACAGTGTTATGAAATGGGGTGTGTGAGGCCGGGCACCTGGCCCACATGACCTGGGGTGGCACAGGCACCCCATTAGCACCATGACCCGTGTGTGAGGGCGGGCACCTTCAGCAATGGCGACCCGGGGTGTGAGGGCCAGGTGTGCCCCTTCAGTGAAATCACTGGGGTGTGAGAGCTGCACCCTTCATTGACATCACCCGACAGAGGGCAACTTTCCAGTGGATGCGACCCCTGTGTGAGGGTCACACCTCCACCACCATGACCCGGGGTGTGGGAGGTCCGAACCCTTCAGTGCCATGACCCGGGGGTCTGAGGGCTGGCACTTCTTCAGTGACATGACCCGGGTTTGAGGGCCAGGACACCCTCAGTGACATAACCCGGGGTGTGAGTTCAGGCACACCTCCAGCACCATGACCCGGGGTGTGAGGTTCGGGCACACCTTCAGTGCCAGCGAATCTGTGGGGGTGGAGGGCTGCACCCCTTCGTGCCCATGATCCAGGTGTTAGGCTGGCCTGATTAGTGCCAAGAATCGGGGTGAGGCCGGGCACCCCATCAGCCCATAACCTGGGAGGAAATGGGAACCGCTGTAACCCCATGACCCGGAGGTGAGGGCTGGGGCACCTGTTAGTGATATGACCCGGGTGGCACCCTCAGACACCATGACCCGGTGTTTGAGGGCTGGGACCCTTTTCAGTGCCATGAATCGGGGTGTGAAAGCTGGGCATCCTTCAGCACCATGACCAGGTGAGGGCCAGGCACCCTACAGTGCCATGACCCAGGATGTGAGGGCCGGGCACCCTCCAGCACCATGACCCGGGTGAGGCCAAAACCTGTTTCATCCCCATGACCCGTGGTGTGAAGGGCACCCCTTTAGGTCCATGATCCGGGGTGTGAGGGCCGTGCACCACCAGTGCCATGACCCGTGTGAGGGCCCGGCACCCCTTTTCAGTGCCATGAAACGGTGAGATACGGGGCACCCCTACAGAAAGCCAGAACTGGGGTGTGAGGGTTACGGGGCACCCCTTCACATGACCCGGGAGTGAGGGTCCGGCACCACTTCAGTGAAATGGAATCGGGGTGTGAGGCCATGCACTCTTCAGCACCATGACCCAGAGAGTGTTAGGGCCGGGGCCTGGATTTCAGTGCTAAGAATCGGGGTGTGAGGCTGGCACCCCATCAGCACCATGACCCGTGCGATGGCCAGGGAACCACTTCAACCCCATGACCTGGGGTGGAGGGGCCGGGCACCCTCAGGCACCATGACCTGGGTGTGGCTGGGCACCCCTTCAGTGCCATGAATCGGGGTGGAAAGCCGGGCACCCCTTTTCAGCACCATGACCTGGAGTGTGGAGGGACAGGCACCCCTTCAGTGCCATGACCCGGGTGTGAGGGCCGGGCACCCCATCAGGTGACATGAACCGGGGTGCAGGGGCCGGGCACCCTCCAGCACCATGACCCGGGGTGTGAGGGCTGGAACCGCTTCACCCATGATCCGTGGTGGAGGGCTGGGCGACCCCTTTAGGGGTCCATGGCCCGGGGTGTGTGAGGGCTGCACCCCTTCAGTGTCATGAAAACGGGTGTGTGAGGGCTGGCACCTTTTCAGTGCTGCACTGGGGGTGTGAACGTGCCGGGCACCCTTTCAGTGTGATGAAAACGGTGTGAAGGCCGGGAACCCTTCACATGACCTGGGGTGAGGGCCAAACCCGGCTTAAACTCTACGACCTGTGGTGTGAGAACTGGCACCCCTTAGGTCCATGACCTGGGGGTGGAGGGCTGCACCTTCAGTGCTGGGCGACCGTGTTAGGGCCGGCACCCCTTCCAGTGTCATGAACGGGGTGTGAGGGCCGGGCACCCCTTCAAAGCGGCGAAACGGGGTGAAGGGCACCCCTACACTTCTGCGAACCGGGGTATGAAGGCCGGGCACCCCCTTCACATGACCCGGGTGTGAGGGTCGGGCACCCTTCAGTGCCATGAATCGGGGTGTGAAAAAGCCGGGCATCCTGCTGCGTTGTGAACTGAGGTGTGAGGCCGGGCACCCCTTCAGTGCCAAGGCGCAGAATAGTGTGAGGCCGGGCACCTCAGTGACACATGACCTGGAAGTCAGGCCGGGCAACCATTTAGGGTCCATGACCCGGGGTGTGAGGGCTGCACCCCTTTTAGGTCCATGACCCGTGGAGAGGGCCGGGCACCTCCTTTTCAATGACATGACCGGGGTGAGGGCTGGCACCCCAGTGATATGACCCGGGGTGTGAGGCTGGCACCTCTTTCAATGACATGACCTGGGTGGGAGGCCAAACTACACCATTACCTGGGGGTAAGTGAGGCTGATCCCTTCAGTCTCATGAACCTGGGTGTGAGGGCTGGGCACCCCTTCAGTGACATGACCTGGGTAAAGCAGCCGCACCCTCACACCATGACCTGAGGTGTGATGGCCAGGCACCCTTTCAGTAACATGACCTGGGGTGTGAGGGGCAGGGCACCCCCTCCAGCACCATGACCTGGGGTGTGAGGGCCAGGCACCCTTCAGTGCCATGACCCGAGGGGCTGGGCACCCCTTCTCAGTGTCACAGGAACTGGTGTGTGACGGCCGGGCTCCCCCTTCAGTGCCATGAGAGACCCGGGGTGTGTGAGGGCCGGGCACCCCTTCAGTGACATGACTGGGGTGTGAGGCCTGGCAACCTTTTCAGTGTCATTAACCTGGTTGTGTGGGATGGGCACTTAAAATGCTATGAAACGGGGGTGTGAGTGCTGGCCATCCATACAGTGCTTTTGAAAAGGGTGGAGGTCCGGAGCACCCTAATAGCACCATGACTCGGGGTGTGAGGGCGAGCACCCCTTTCAGTACCACAGAGACCTGGGGTGTGAGGGCCAGGCACCCCTTCAGTGAAATCACCGTGAGAGCTGGGCACCCTTCATTGACATGACGACCTGGATGAGGCCGGCACCCCTTCAGTGACATGACCTGGGGTTTGAGGGCTGACACCCTTTTCAGTGACATAACCGGGGTGTGGAGGTTCGGGCACACCTCCAGCACCATGACCTGGGGTGTGAGGTTCAGCACACCTTCAGTGCCATGACCCGGGGTGTGGGAGGCTGGGCACCCTTCAGCACCATGATCCACGGTGTGAGGGCAGGGAACCGCTGCACCCCATGACCCGGAGTGTGAGGGCCGGGCACCCCTTAGTGACATGACCCGGGGCGTGAGGGCCGGGCACCTCAGACACTATGACCTGGGTTTGAGGGCTGGGGACCCTTTAGTGCTATGAATCGGGGTGTGAAAGCCGGGCATCCCTTCAGCACCATGGCCTGGGGTGTGGGCTAGGCACCCTGCAGTGCCATGACCCAGGATGAGGGCCGGGCACACCTTGCAGCACCATGACCTGGGTGTGAGGGCTGGGAACCGTCACCCAGATGACCCGTGGTGTGGAGGGCTGGGCACCCCTTAGGTCCATGACCCGGGGTGTGAGGGCCGTGCACCACTTCAGTGCTATTACCCGGGTGTGAGGGGCGGGCACCCTTCAGTGCCATGAATCGGGTGAAAGCCGGGCACCTTTTCAGCACCATGACCCGGAGTGTGATGTCCAGGCATCCTTCAGTGCCGACCCAGGGTGTGAGGGCCGGCACCCTATTAGTGACATGAACCAGGCCGGGCACCTCCACACCATGACCCGGTGTGAGGGCTGGAACCGCTTACTCTGCGATCCGTGGTGTGAGGGCTGGCACCCCTTAGGTCCATGACCCGGGGTTGAGGCCAGGCACCCCTTCAGTGTCATGAAACGGGGCGTGAGGGCCGGGCACCCTTTCAGTGCCGTGAATCGGTGGGTGAAAGCCGGGCACCCTTTCAGTGCGATGAAAAGGGGTGTGAAGGCCGGCTCCCCCAGTTCTGCGAACCGGGGTGTGAAGGCCGGGCACCCCTTCACATGACCCGGGTGTGAGGCCGGGAACCGCTTCAATCCCATGAACCGTGGTGTGGAGGGCTGGCACCCTTTAGGGTCCATGACCCTGGGTGAGGGCCGTGCACCTTCCCCAGTGTCATGAAACGGGGTGTGAGGGCCGGGCACCCTTTCAGTGCGATGAAACGGGTGGGAAGGCCGGGCACCCTACAGCAGCGAACCGTGTGAAGGCCGGGCACCCCTTCACATGACCCGGTGTGAGGGTCGGGCACCCCTTCAGTCCCATGAATCGGGATGAAGGCCGGCACCCCCAGTGCTAGGGAACCGGGGTGTGAGGGCTGGGCACCCCTTCAGTGCCATGAATAGGGGTGTGAGGCCGGGCACCCTTCAGTGACATGACCCGGGGTCAGGGCCGTGAACCCCTCAGTGACATGACCCTGGGGTGTGAGGCCGGCATCCCTAAGTGCCATGAACGGGGTGGGGAGGCCTGGGCACCCCTGACAGAGCTATGAACTGGGGTGTGAGGGCTGAGCACCTGTTCAGTGCCATGACCCAGGGTGTGAGGGCTGGCACCTTTCAGTGCCATGAATCGGAGTGTGATGGCCGGGCACCCCTTCAGCTCCATGACCCGTGGTGTGAGGACAGGGAACCGCTTCAACCCCATTACCCGGGTGAGGGGCTGGCACCCCTTTAGGTCCATGACCCTGGGTGAGGGCGCACCCCTTCAGTGACATGACCTGTGAGGAAGGCAGCACCAGTGCCATGACCCGGGGTGTGAGGGCTGCAACTTCCCAGTTAGCGAATCGGAGAGTGATGGCCGGCACCCTTCAGCTCCATGACCCGTGGTGTGAGGACCAGGAACCGCTTCAACCCCATGACCCAGGGTGTGAGGTCCGGCACCCTTTAGTGCCGAAACGGGTGAGGGCCGGGCACCCGAGCACAATGAACCAGAGTGGTAGGGCTGGCACCCTTCACATGACACGGTGTGAGGGCCGGGCACCTTTTTTCAGTGCCATGACCTGGTATGAGGCCGGGCACGCTCAGAGCTATGACCTGGGGTGTGAGTGCCAGGCATTTTTCAGTGATATGACCTGGTAAGGGCCGAGCACCCCTTCAATGATATGACCGAGGGGAGGCTGGGCACTGTTTAGTTTATGACCAGGGGTGGAGGGCCGGGCACCCTTCAGTGACATGACCCCGGGTGAAGGCCGGCACCTTCCAGCACCATGACCTGAGTGAGGGCTGGCACCCTTCAGTGTCATGAACCGGGGTGTGACGGCCGGGCACCCTTCAGTGCCATGAACAGGGGTGTGAGGGCAGGGCACCGCCTTAATGACATGACCCGGGGTGTGAGGCCGGGAACTCCTTCAGGACCGGGCACCTTTTCAGTGTCGTGAACCGGGGTGTGCCGGGCACCTTCAGCCATGAACAGGGGTGGAGGGCTGGGCACCCTTTAGTGACTTGACCCGGGGTGTGAGGCTGGCACCTTCAGGACCATGACCTGGGTGTGAAACCGGGCACCAGTGCCATGACCCGGGTGTGAGGGCCGGGCTCCCTTCAGTGCCATGAATCGGTGTGTGATGGCTGGGCACCCCTTCAGTGCCATGACCTGCGGTGTGAGGGCCGGGCACCCCTTCAGTACCATGAATAGGGGTGTGAGGGCCGGGCACCCATTCAGTGCCATGGACCGGGTGTGAGGGCTGGGCACCCTTATTGACATGAACGGGGTGTGAGGGTCGGCACCCATTCAGTGCGATGAAACGGGGTGTGAAGGCCAGGCACCCCTACAGTGTGAACCGGGTGTGAGGCCGGGCACCCTTCAGTGCCATGAATAGGGGTGTGAGGGCCGGCACCCCTTCAGTGACATGACCCAGCGTCAGGGCCGGGCAACCTTTGGGTCCACTTCCCGGGGTGTGAGGGCTGGAACCTTCAGTGACATGACCCGGTGTGTGTGAGGGCTGCACCCATTCAGTGCCATGACCCGGGGTGTGATGCGGCGCACCCTTCAGTGTCATGAACGGGGGTGTGGCCGGACCCATTCAGTGCGATGAAACGGGAAGGCCAGGCACCCCTACAGTGCTGTGAACCGGGTGAGGGCTGGGCACCCTTCAGTGCCATGAATAGGGGTGTGAGGCCGGGCACCCTTCAGTGACATGACCCGGGCGTCAGGGCCGGGCAACCTTACGTCCACTTCCTGGGGTGTGAGGGCCATGAACCCTTTCAGTGACATGACCCGGTGTGTGGAGGGGCTAGGCACCCTTTTATTGACATGACCCGGGGTGTGAGGGCCGGTCACTCGTTTAGCTTTATGACCACGGGTGTGAGGGTCGGGCATACCTTCAGTGCCATGACCCGGGTGTGAGGGCCGGTCACCCTTCAGTGCCATGACCCGGGGTGTGAGGGCCGGGTCCCTCCTTCAGTGCCATGACCTGGGGGTGAGGGCCGAACCCTTCAGGACCGGGCACCCTTCAGTGTCGTGAACAGGGTGTGATGGCCAGGCCCTTCAGTGCCATGAACAGGGGTGTGAGGCCGGGCACCCCTTAGTGACTTGACCCGTGTGAGGGCTGGGCACCCCTTCAGGACCATGACCCGGGGTGTGGAGGACTGGCACCCTTCAGTGCCATGACCCGTGTGAGACCAGGGCTCCTTCAGTGCCATGAATCGGTGTGTGATGGCCGGCACTCTTCAGTGCTATGACCTGGGGTGTGAGGCCGGGCACCCCTTCAGACATGACCCGGTGTGAAGGCCGGCACCCTCCAGCACCATGTCCTGTGTGAGGGCTGGGAACCGCCAACCCCGTGACCCGTGGTGTGAGGGCCAGGCACCCTTTAGGTCCATGACCTGGTTGAGGGTCGTGCACCCATTCAGTGCTGGCGACCCGGGGTGTGGAGGGCGGGCACCCTTCAGTGTCATGGGAAACGGGATGTGAGGGGTCGGGCACCGATTCAGTGCTGTGAACTGGGGTGTGAGGGCTGGCACCCCTTCAGTGACATGACCCGGGTGAGGGCTGGGCACCCCTTTATTGACATGACCCGGGGTGTGAGGGCCGGCACTTGTGGCACCACGGTGAGGGCCGGGCATACCAGTGCCATGACCTGGGTGAGGCCGGTCACCTTCAGTGCTATGACCCGGGGTGAGGGGCTGGTCCCTCCTTCAGTGCCATGACCTGGGGGTGAGGGCCGGTCACTCATTTAGCTCTATGACCAGGGGTGTGACGGCCGGGCATACCTTCAGTGCCATGGCCAGGGGTGTGACGACCGGGCACCGCTTCAGTGCCATGACCCGGGGTGTGAGGGCCGGGCACCCCTTCAGTGACATGACCCAGGGCGTCAGGGCCGGACACCCCTTCAGTGCCATGAGCCGGGGTGTGAGGGCCGGGCACCCCTTAAGTGCCATGAAACGGGGTGGGAGGCCCGGGCAGCCCGACAGAGCTATGAACCGGGGTGTGAGGGCCGAGCACCTATTCAGTGCCATTACCCGGGGTGTGAGGGCCGGGAACCCTTTCAGTGCCATGAATCGGGGTGTGATGGTCAGGCACCCCTTCAGCTCCATGTCCCGCGGTGTGAGGGCCGGGACCCCTTCAACCCCGTGACCCGTGGTGTGAGGGCCAGGCACCCCTTCAGGTCCATGACCCGGGGTGTGAGGGCCGTGCACCCATTCAGTGCCATGACCCGGGGTGTGAGGGCCGGGCACCCCTTCAGTGTCATGAAACGGGGTGTGAGGGCCGGGCACCCATTCAGTGCGATGAAACGGGGTGTGAAGGCCAGGCACCCCTACAGTGCTGTGAACCGGGGTGTGAGGGCCGGGCACCCCTTCAGTGCCATGAATAGGGGTGTAAGGGCCGGGCACCCCTTCAGTGACATGACCCGGGGCGTCATGGCCGGGCAACCTTTTAGGTCCATGACCCGGGGTGTGAGGGCCGTGCACCCCTTTAGGTCCACTTCCCGGGGTGTGAGGGCCCTGAACCCCTTCAGTGACATGACCCGGGGTGTGAGGGCCGGGCACCCCTTTATTGACATGACCCGGGGTGTGAGGGCCGGGCACTCGTTTAGCTCTATGACCACGGGTGTGAGGGCGATCCTCCGCCCCAGTGCCATGACCGGGGTGTGAGGGCCGGGCATACCTTCAGTGCCATGGCCAGGGGTGTGACGGCCGGGCACCGCTTCAGTGCCATGACCCGGGGTGTGAGGGCCGGGCACCCCTTCAGTGTCATGACCCGGGGAGTCAGGGCCGGGCACCCCTCCAGCACCATGACCCGGGGTGTGAGCGCCGGGCACCCCATAAGTGACATGAGCCGGGGTGTGGGAGCAGGGCACCCCTATGCCATGAACGGGGGTGGAGGCCCGGCACCCCTGACAGAGCTATGAACCGGGGTGTGAGGGCCGAGCACCTATTCAGTGCCATGACCTGGGGTGTGAGGGCTGGCACCCTTTCAGTGCCATGAATCGGGGTGTGTGATGGCCGGGCACCCCTTCAGCTCCATGACCTGTGGTGGGAGGACCGGAACCGCTTCAACCCCATTAACTGGGGTGTGATGGCCGGCACCCTTTAGGTCCATGACCCGGGTGTAGGCCGGGCACCCTTCCAGCACCATGAACAGGGTGTGAGAGCCGGGCACCTTTTGGTGACATGACCCGGGTGTGAGGGCTGGGAACCCTTTCAGGACCGGGAACCCCTTCAGTGTCGTGAACAGGGGTGTGATGGCCGGGCGCCCCTTCAGTGCCATGAACAGGGTGTGGAGGGCGGCACCCTTTAGTGACTTGACCTGGGTGTGAGGGCCGGGCACCCCTTCAGGACCATGACCCAGGGTGTGAGGACCGGCACCCTTCAGTGCCATGACCCGGGGTGTGAGGGCTGGCTCCCCTTCAGTGCCATGAATCGGTGTGTGATGGCCGGGCACCCTTCAGTGCCATGACCCGGGGTGTGAGGGCTGGCACCCCTTCAGTGACATGACCTGGGGTGTGAGGGCCGGGCACCCCTCCAGCACCATGTCCTGTGTGAGGCTGGGAACCGCTTCAACCCCGTGACCCGTGGTGTGAGGGCCAGCACCCCTATAGGTCCATGACCCGGGTGAGGGCCGTGCACCCATTCAGTGCCATGACCCGGGGTGTGAGGGCCGGCACCCCTTCAGTGTCATGAAACGGGTGAGGCCGGGCACCCATTCAGTGCTGTGAACCGGGGTTTGAGGGCCGGGCACCCTTCAGTGACATGACCTGGGGTGTGAGGGCTGGGCACCCTTTATTGACATGACCCGGGGTGTGAGGGCCGGGCACCTGTTTAGCCTATGACCACGGGTGTGAGGGCCGGGCATACCTTCAGTGCCATGACCCGGGTGTGAGGGCCGGTCACCCCTTCAGCATGACCCGGTGTGAGGCCGGTCCCTCCTTCAGTGCCATGACCCGGGGGTGAGGGCCGGGCACTCATTTAGCTCTATGACCAGGGGTGACGGCCGGGCATACCTTCAGTGCCATGGCCAGGGGTGTGACGGCCGGGCACCGCTTCAGTGCCATGACCCGGGGTGAGGGCCGGGCACCCCTTCAGTGACATGACCCAGGGCGTCAGGGCCGACACCCCTTCAGTGCCATGAGCCGGGGGTGGGAGGCCGGGCACCCTTAAGTGCCATGAACGGGGTGGGAGGCCCGGGCACCCTGACAGAGCTATGAACTGGGGTGTGAGGGCCGAGCACCTATTCAGTGCCATGACCTGGGGTGTGAGGGCTGGGAACCCTTTCAGTGCCATGAATCGGGGTGTGATGGTCAGGCACCTCAGCTCCATGACCCGCGGGTGTGAGGACTGAACCGCTTCAACCATTACCCGGGGTGTGGGAGGGCTGGCACCCCTTTAGGTTCATGACCCTGGGTGAGAGGGCCGTGGCACCCTTCAGTGACATGACCTGGGGTGTGAGGGAAGGGTACCTTTTTTCAGTGCCATGACCCGGGGTGAGGGCTGGGCACCTCAGTGCCATGAATAGGGGTGTATGGCCGGCACCCTTCAGCTCCATGACCCGTGGGTGTGGAGGACCAGGAACTGCTTCAACCCCATTACCCAGGGTGTGAGGCTGTCCGGCACTTTTAGGTCCATGACCCGGTGTGAGGGGTTATGCACTTTTCAAAGCTATGAATCGGGGTGTGATGGCCTGGCACCCTTCAGCTCCATGACCCGTGGTGTGAGGACCAGGAACCGCTTCAACCCCATTACCCGGGTGTGAGGGCTGGGCACCCATTTAGTGACATGACCCGGGTATGAGGGGAAGGGCACCCTCCAGCACCAGCGACCCGGGTGAGGGCCTGTCACCTTCAGTGCCAAGACCTGTGGTGCAGGGCTGGGCACTGCTAGTCATGACCAGGTGTAGGTGGCCGGCACGCTTCAGACATGACCCGTGAAGGCCGGCACCCTCCAGCACTTAAGTGACCCGGAGGGAGGGCCGGCACTCTTCAGTGTCATGAACTGTGACGGTTGGGCTCCTTCAGTGCTGGCGACCCGGTGAGGGCTGGGCACTCTTCAGTGACATGACCTGGGGGTGTGTGAGGCTGGGCAACCTTCAGTGTCATTAACCTGTCAGAGGGATGGCACCTTAAATGCCAGAAGTGAAACGGGGTGTGAGTGCCGGCACTCATACAGTATTGAAAAAGGGTGTGTGGTCCGCACCCTTCACTTGACTCAAAAGCAGGCTGGGCACCCCTTCCAGCACCATGACCTGGGTGTGGTGCCGGGCACCCCATATAAGTGATATTAGCTGGTGGTGGGCAGGGCACCCCACAGTGTTATGGAACCAGGGAGGTGGAGTGCTGGGCACTCTTCACATGACCCGGGTGGAGGGCAAGGCACCCCATTAGCACCATGACCCGGGGTGAGGGCGGGGCACCCTTCAGTACTATGACCTGGGGTGTGAGGGCTGAACTGCTTCACCTCTACATCTGGCAGGAAGGCACCTTATGTCCAGACCCGGGTGTGAGGGCCGTGCATCCTTATGCCATGACCGGGGTGTGAGGGCTGGGAACCCTCAGACACCATGCCCCGGGGTTTGAGGGCCGGTAATTTTCAGTGCCACATGAATCGGGGTGTGTGTGAAAGCCGGGCATCCCTTCAGCACTATGACCCGGGTGTGAGAGGGCCATGAACCACTTCAACCCCATGATCCATGGTGTGGGGTTTGCACTTTAGGTCCAAGGTCTGTGAGGCCAGGCATCCTTAAGTGCCATGACCTGGTGTGAGGGTCGGGGACCCTTTCAGTGCCAAGAATCGTGAAAGCCGGGCACCCCTTTTCAGTGACATGACCCGGGGTGGAGGGCCGGGCACCTCCAGCACCATGACCCGGGGTGTGAGGGCTGGAACTGCTTCAACCCCATGACCTGTGGGTGGAGGCCGGGCACCTTCAGTGTCATGAAACGGGGTGCAGGGGTCCGCACTCTACAGTGCTGTGAACTGGGTGAGGCCAAGCACCCTCACTGCCATGAATAGGGGTGTGTGGCCGGCACCTCAGTGACATGACCCGGGGCGTCAGGCTGGCAGCAACCCTCAGGTCCATGACCCGGGGTGGAGGGCTGCACCCCTTTAGGTCTATGACCCGGGGTGTGAGGGCCAGAACCCTTCAGTGATATGACCTGGGTGGTGAGGGCTGCACTTTTTAGGTCCATGACCCGTAAGGTGTGTGGAGGGCCGTGAACCCTTCAGTGACATGACCCGGGTGTGAGAGCCGGCACTTTCCAGCATCATGACCCGGAGTGTGAGGGCTGGCACCTTCAGTGCTAAGTGAACCGGGGTGTGAGGCCGGGCACCCTCCAGCACGCGACCCGTGTGAGACTGGGAACCGCCAACCCCATGACCAGAGGGGTGAGGGCCGGGCCCCCTTAGGTCCATGACCAAGGTGTGAGGGCCGCGCACCCCTTCAGTGCTATGACCCTGGGTGTGAGGGCCTGGCACCCTTCAGTGTCATGAACTTGGGTTAGAGGGCTGGGCACCCTTCAGTGCCATGAATCGGGTGAGGCCTGGCACCCCTACAGTAAAGGTGGAATCGGGGTGTGAGGACCAGGAACCGCTTCAACCCCATGACCCAGGGTGAGGTCCGGCATCCTTTTTAGATCCATGACCGGGTGTGAGGGCTGTGCACCTCTTCAGTGACATGACCTGGGACGTTGTGCCGGGCAACCTTTCAGTGCTAAGGAGCTGGGATGTGAGGCCGGGCACCCTTAGTGCCAAGGAAACGGGGGTGTGTGAGGCCGGGCACCCCACAGAGCTGCGGAACCAGTGTGAGCCGGGCACTCCTTCACATGACACGGGTGTGAGGCCGGGCACCTTTTTTCAGTGCGCGACCTGGTATGAGGGCTGGGCACGCCTTCAGAGCTATGACCTGGGTGTGAGGGCCGGGCATTTTTCCAGGATATGACCTGGGAGTGAGGGCCGGCACCCTTCAATGATATGACCCGGGAGGTGAGGCCGGGCACCTTGTTTAGCTCTATGACCAGGGGAGGCTGCACCCTTCAGTGACATGACCCTGTGAAGGTTGGCACTTTTTCCAGCACCATGACCCGGAGGAGGGCTGGGCACCTTCACTGTCATGAACCGTGTGACGGCTGGCTCCCTTCAGTGCCATGACCCGGGGTGTGAGGCTGGCACCCTTCAGTGATGGCGAGACCTGGGGTGAGGGCCGCAACCTTTTCAGTGTCATTAATCCTGGTTGTGAGGATGGGCACCCTTAAATGCCATGAAACGGGGTTGAGTGCCGGGCACCCATACATGAAAGTGCATTGGAAAAAGGGTGTGTGGTCCAAGCACCTTTCTCTGCACCTGCAAACAGGGCCGGGCACCCCCTCCAGCACCATGACCCGGTGTGTGAGCGCCGGGCACCCCATAATTGACATGAGCCGGGGTTTAGTTAGGGCACCCCACAGGCAAGGTTATGAACTGGGGTGTGAGGGCCGGGCACCTCACATGACCCGGGTGGCGGCCAGGCGCACCCCATTAGCACCATGACCTGGGGTGTGAGGGCGGGGCACCCCTTCAGTACCATGACCTGGGGGTGTGATGGCCAGGCACCCCTTCAGTGAAATCACTGGGGTGTGGAGAGCTGGGCACCCCTTCATTGACATGACCCGGGATGAGGGTCAGGCACCCTTCAGTGACATGTGACCAGGGGTGTGAGGTCCGGGCACCCCTCCAGAACCATGACTCGGGGTGTGAGGGCTGGGAACCCTTCAGTGCTGGCGATCTGGGGTGTGAGGGCTGGCACCCTTCAGTGACATGACCCGGGTTTGAGGCTGACACCCTTTAGTGACAGCACCCAGGTGGAGGGTTCGCACACCTGAAAATTGCCATGACCCGGGTGTGAGTTTCGGGCACCCGTGCCATGACCCGGGTGTGGGAGGCCGGGCACCCCTTCAGCACCATGATCCAGGTGGGCGGGCTGGCCTCGGGATTTCAGTGCCAAGAATCGGGGTGTGAGGCCGGGCACCCTATCAGCACCATAACCCGGGTGTGAGGCTGGAACTGCTGCAACCCATGTCCCGGGGTGTGGGAGGTAGCGCACCCTTTAGTGACATGACCGGTGTGAGGGACGGAACCTCAGACACCATGGCCCGGCTTGAGGGCCGACCCTTTCAGTGCCATGCGAATCGTGAGGGCTGCACCGCTTTAGTGACATTACCCCGGGTTGTTGGGCCGGCACCCTCCAGCACCATGACCTGAGTGAGGGCCAAACTCCCCCTTCAGTGCTATGAACTGTGTGAGGGCTGGCACTTTTCAGTGACATGACCCGGTGTGTGAGGGCTGGCACCCCTCCAGCACCATGACCTGGGGTGAGGGCTGGAACTGCTCAACCCCATGACCAGAGGGTGAGGCCAAGCATCCTTAGATCAGGTGACCAGGTGTGAGGGCCAGGCACCTCTTCAGTGACATGACCTGGGACGTCAGGCCGGGCAACCCTTCAGTGCCAGTGAGCCAGGATGTGAGGGCCGGGTACTTTTCACATGACACGGGTGTGAGGGCCGGGCACTTTTTCAGTGCCAAGGATTCCGGTGGCGAGGACTGCACGCCTTTCAGAGCTATGACCGTGTTAGGGGTCGGGTGGCTTTTTCTGCATATGACCCCCGTGTGAGGGCTGGCACCCCTTCCGCTAATGATATGACCCGGGGTGAGGCTGGCACTTTAGCTGTATGACCAGGGGTGTGGAGGCCGGCACCCCTTCAGTGACATGACCTGGGGTGTGACGGCTGAAACCTTCAGTGCCATGAACAGGGGTGGTGGAGGCCGGGCACCGCTTAGTGACATGACCTGGTGAGGGAAGGCACCCCTTCAGACCATGACCCGGAGGTGGAGGACTGGGCACCCCTTCAGTAAGTCGTGAACTGGGGTGGTGACGGCCGGGCACTCCCTTCAGTGCTGGCGAACAGGGTGTATTTGCCGGGCACCCTTTTAGTGACTTGACCCGGGGTGAGGGAAGGGCACCCCTTCAGGACCATGACCCGGTGTGAAGACTGGCACTTTTCTGAAGCCGGTGGAAACCGTGTGACGGCCGGGCACCTCTTTCAGTGCTATGAACAGGTGTGGAGGGCCGGGCACCTTTAGTGATTGATCCGGGGTGTGAGGGCCGGGCACCCTTCAGGACTATGACCCGGGCCAGAAGACCGGGCACCCCTCTCAGTGCCATGACCCGGGTGTGAGGGCCGGGCCCTGTTCAGTGCCATGACCGGGTGGGTGATGGCTGCACCCCTTCAGTGCTATGACCCGGGGTGTGGAGGGCTGGGCACCCCATCAGTGACATGACCTGGGGTGGGGGGCTGGGCACTTCTCCAGCACCATGACCGGTGTGAGGGCCGGGAACCGCTTCAAGCCCATGACCCGTGGTGAGGGCCAGGCACCCCTTTAGGGTCCATGACCCGTGTGAGGGCTGTGCACCGTTTGAAAGTGCCATGACCCGGGGTGTGAGGCCGGGCACCCATTCAGTGTCATAAAACGGTGTGAGGCCGGGCACCTTTCAGTGCGGCGAAACGGGTGGGGAAGGCCAGGGCACCCCTGGGTGTGATGGCCGGGCACCCATACAAAGTTGCAAACCGGGGTGTGTGAGGGCCTGGCACCCCTCCAGTGACATGACCTGGGTGTGGAGGACGGGCACCCTTCCAGACATGACCTGGGAAGTGAGGGCCTGGCACCCTCCAGCACCATGACCCTGGGTGAGGGCCAGAAACGGCTTCAACCCCTATGACCTGGTAGGGTTGCACCCCTTTAGGTCCATGACCTGGAGGGCCGGCATCCCTTTTAGTGACATAACCTGTGAGGGCCGGGCACTTTTCAGTGCTATGAATCGGGGTGTGAGGGCCGGGCACCCCTTCAGCACTATGACCTGGGTGTGAGGGCCAGGCACCCCTTCAGTGCTATGACCCGGGGTGTGAGGCTGGCACTTTCAGTGACATGACCTGGGTAGGCCAGTGACATGACCCGGGTGTGGAGGGTCGGCACCCCTCCAGCACCATGACCTGGGGTGTAAGGGCTGGGAACCGCTTCAACCCAAGACCTGTGGTGAGGGCTGGGCACCCCTTCAGTGCTGGCGACCTGGGTGTGAGGGCTGGGAACCGCTTCAACCCCATGACCTGGGGTGTGAGGGCCGGGCACCCTTTTCAGTGCGAAACGGGGTGTGAGTGCCGGCACTTACAGTGCTGTGAACAGGGTGTTAGGGCCGGTCACTCTTCATATGACCCGTGGTGTGAGGGTCGGGCACCCCTTCAGCACCATAACCCGTGATGGCTGGGAACTGCTTCAACCCCATGACCTGGGTGTGAGGGTCGGGCACACCAGGCACATGACCTGGGGGGTGAGGCTGGGCACCCTTCAGTGCCAAGAATCGGGGTGTGAAAGCGTGCACCCTTTCAGCACCATGACCCGGGTGAGGGCCAGGCACCTTCAGTGCCATGACCCGGGTGTGAGGCCGGCACCTCCAGCACCATGATTCGGGAGGCCGGGAACCGCTTCAACTCCTATAATCCGTGGTGTGAGGGCTGCACCCCTTTAGGTCCATGACCCGTGAGGGTCAGGCACCCTTTAGTGCTATGAACCGGGTGTGAGGGCTGGCACCCTTCAGTGTCATGAAACGGGGTGAGGGCCGGGCACCTCAGTGCCATGAATCGGGGTGTGAAAGCCGGGCACCCTTCAGCACCATGACCTGAGGTGTGAGGGCCAGGCACCACTTCAGTGCCATGACCTGGGATGTGAGGGCCTGGCACTCCTCTGACATGAACTGGGTGTGGGGGCTGGCACCCTCCAGCACCATGAACCGTGAGGGCTGAACCGCTTCAACCCCTATGACCTGGTGTGAGGGCTGGCACCCCAACAGGTCCATGACCTGGGTTGTGAGGGCTGTGCACCTTTCAGTGCCATGACCTGTGGTGTGAGGGCTGCACCCCTTTTAGGTCCATGATGGTGGTGAGGGCTGTGCACCCTTCAGTGCTGGGCGAGACCTGATGTGAGGACCGCAATCCTTCAGTGTCATCAACTGGGGTGGAGGGCTGCACCTTTCAGTGCCAGTGAACGGGGTGTGAGGGCCGGGCACTCCTACAGTGCTGTGAACTGGGGTGAGGGACGGGCACCTCTTCACATGACCCGGGGTGAGGGTCGGCACCCCTTCAGCACTATGACCCAGAGTGTTAGGGCCGGGCACCCTTTAAGTGCCATGAACTGGGGTGGAGGCCTGGCACCTTTTTCAGCACCATGACCCATAGTGCTAGGGCCGGGCTCGATACGTGCCAAGAATCGGGGTGAGGGCCGGCCACCATCAGCACCATTACCCGTGGGTGTGATGGCTGGAACCGCTTCAACCCCATGCCCCGGGTGTGAGGGGTCAGGCATCCCTTTAGTGACATAACCTGGGGTGAGGGCTGGCACTCTTTCAGTGCCATGAATCGGGGTGTGAAAGCGGGCACCCCTTCAGCACCATGACCTGGTGTGAGGGCTAGGCACCCTTTAAGTGCTATGACCCGGTGAGGGCTGCACTCTTTCAGTGACATGACCTGGGTGTGAGGGCTGGCACCTTTCAGTGACATGACCCGGGTGTGAGGGCCGCACCCCTCTGCACTATGATCCGTAAGGGCTGGAACCGCCCAACCCAATGACCTGTGGGAGGCCGGCACCAGTGCTATGACCGGGTGTGA
The DNA here is from genome assembly GCF_018991925.1 of Homarus americanus. NCBI lineage: Eukaryota > Metazoa > Arthropoda > Malacostraca > Decapoda > Nephropidae > Homarus > Homarus americanus. The sequence continues at coordinate 10,585 of NW_024721699.1, read as the reverse complement.
GGCCGAACCGCTTTCAACCCCATGCACCTGGGGTGGAGGGCTGGGCACCCTTTCAGTGCCATGAAAAGTGCCGGGCACCTTACAGTGCTGCAAACAGGGTGTTAGGGCTGATCACTCCTTCACATGACCCGGTGGAGGGTCGGGCACCCTTCAGCACCATTGAAACCGGGGGTGATGGCCGGGAACTGCTTCAACCCCATGACCTGTGTGAGGTCGGCACCCCTCAGGCACCATGACCAGGGGTGAGGGCTGGCACCCTTCTGCCAAGAATCGGGGTGTGAGCAGGCACCCTCAGCACCATGACCCGGGGTGTGAGGGCCAGGCACCCCTTCAGTGCTATGACCCGTGAGGGCTGCCACCTCCAGCACCATGACTCGGGGTGTGAGGGTCGGAACCGCCAACCCTATAATCTGTGGTGTGAGGCTGGCACCCTTAGGGTCCATGACCCGGGGGTGTGAGGGGTGGCACCCTTTTGCGTATGAACTGGGAGGCTGGGCACCCCTTCAGTGTCATGAAACGGGTGAGGGCTGGCACCTTTCAGGTGCCATGAATCGGTGTGAAAGCCGGGCACCCCTTCAGCACTATGACCTGAGGTGTGAGGGCCAGGCACCACCAGTGCCATGACCTGGGATGTGAGGCCCGGCACCCCTTCAGTGACATGACCAGGGGTGGGGGCCGGGCACCTCCAGCACCATGAACCGGGTGTGAGGGTTGGGAACCGCCAACCCCTTGACCTGTTGTGAGGCCGGGCACCCCAATAGGTCCATGACCTGCCAGAGGGCTGGCACCCTTTCAGTGCCATGACCCGTGGTGGAGGCCGCAACCCCTTAGGTCCATGACCCGCGGTGTGAGGGGGCTGCATCCTTCAGTGTCATCAACCGGGGTGTGAGGGCCGGGCACCCTTTGTGCCATGAAACGGGGTGTGAGAGGGCACCTTGCTGGTGTTGGGTGTGGGGGGACGGCACCCCTTCACATGACCCGGGGAGGGTCGCACCCTTCAGCACCATACCAGAGGTGTTAGCTGCACCCTTTGCCATGCTGGGGACTGTGGAGGCTGCACCCCTTCAGTGTCAAAACGGGTGAGGTCCGGCACCTTTCAGTGCCAAGAATCGGGGTGAGGCCGGGCACCCCATCAGCTCCACTGACCCGGGGTGTGATGGCTGGGAACCGCTTCAACCCCATGCCCCGGGGTTTGGAGGGCCGGGCACCCTTCAGTGACATGACCTGGGGTGTGAGCCGGGCACCCGTCCATCCATGACCCGGGTGTGAGGGCTGGGAACCGCTTCAACCCCATGACCTGTGGTGTGAGGGCTGGCACCTTCAGTGCCATGACCCGGGTGTGAGGGGCCGGGCACACCTTCAGTGTCATGAACCGGAGTGTGAGGCCGGGCACCTTTCAGTGACATGACCTGGGGTGTGAGGGCCGGGCACCCTTCAGTGACATGACCTGGGAAGTGAGGGCCTGGCACCTCCAGCACCATGACCCTGGGTGTGAGGGCTGGAACCGCTTCAACCCCATGACCTGTGGTGAGGGCCGGCACCCCTTTGGGTCCATGACCCGGGGTGTGGCTGTGCACCTCTTCAGTGCCATGACCAGTGTGAGGCCGGGCATCCCTTCAGCGCATGAACCGGTGTGAGGGCCGGGCACCCTATCATTGCTAGTAACCGGGGTGTGAGGGGCCGGCACCCCTTCACATGACCCGTGTGAGGGTGGGCACCCTTTCAGTGAAATGAATCGGGGGTGACCGGGCACCCTTTTCAGCACCATGACCCATAGTGCTAGGGCCGGGCTCGATATCAGTGCCAAGAATCGGGTGAGAGCCGGGCACCCATCAGCACCACACCAGGTGTGATGGCTGGGAACCGCTTCAACCCCATGCCTCGGGTGTGAGGGCCGGGCATCCCGTTTAGTGACATAACCCGGGGTGAGGGCCGCCATTTTCAGTGCCATGAATCGGGGTGAGCCGGGCACCCTTCTCAGCACCATGACTGGGGTGTGAGGGCCAGGCACCCCTTCAGTGCCATGACCCGGGTGTGAGGGCCGGGCACCTTTTCATGACATGACCTGGGGTGTGAGGGCCGGGCACCCTTTCAGTGACATGACCCGGGGGTGTGAGGCCGGGCACCCACATAGTGCTGCAAACCGGGGTGGAGGCCGGGCACCTTCACATGACCCGGGGTGAGAGTCAGGCACCCCTTCAGTGAAAATGAACGGGGTGTGAGGGTCGGGCACCCCTTCAGCACCATGACCCAGAGTGCTAGGGCCGGGCCTGATTTCAGTGCCAGGATCAGGAGTGAGGGTCGGCACCCTCCAGTGACATGACCTAGGGGTGTGAGGCCGCACCTTCAGTGACATGGATCTGTGAGGGCTGGCACCCCTCTAGCACCATGAACCGGGGTGTGAGGCCGGGAACCGCTTCAACCCCATGACCTGTGGGAGGGCCGGGCACCCTTAGGTCCATGACCCGGGTGAGGGCCGGGCACCCCTCCAGCACCATGACCTGGGGTGTGTGAGGGCTGAACCCTCAGTGCCATGACCGGGGGTGAGGGCTGGCTCACTGTGGAGGCTGGGCACCCCACAGCCCCATGACCCGGGGGTGAGGCCGGGCACTGTTTAGCTCTAGGACCAGGGTGTGAGGTCCTGGATACCTTCAGTGCCATGGCCAGGGTGAGGGCCGGCACCCTTCAGTGACATGACCCGGGTGTGAGGCTGGGCACCCCTCCAGCACCATGACCCGGGTGAGGGCCGGAACCGCCTAACCCCATGACCTGTGGTGTGAGGGCTGCACCCCTTCAGTGCCATGACCTGGGGTGTGAGGGGTCAGACACCCCTTCAGTGTCATGAACCAGAGTGAGGGCCGGGCACCTCTCAGTGCCATGAAACGGGGGTGGAGGCACCACTACTGGCAAACCGTGTGTGAGGGCTGGTCACCCCTTCACATGACCCTGGGTGTGTGGGCAAGCCACCCTTCAATGAAATGAATCGAGGTGAGGCCTGGGCACCCTTCAGCACCATGACCCAAGTGCTAGGGCCGGGCCTGATTTCAGTGCCAAGAATCGGGTGTGAGGGCTGGGCACGCCATCAGCACCATGACCCAGGGTGTGATGGCAGGGAACCGCTTCAACCCCATGACCCGGGGTGTGAGGGCCGGGAACCTGTCAGCCACCATGACCTGGGGTGTGAGGGCTGGCACCTTTCAGTGCCATGAAACGGATGTGATGGCCGGGCACCCCTACAGGCAGCAAACCGGGTGTGAGGGCTGGGCACCCTTCAGTGCCATGACCCGGGGTGTGAGGGCCGGGCACCTCTTCAGTGCGACCGGTGAGGGCCCAGTGTCATGAACTGGGTGTGAGGGCGGCACCCTTTTAGTGCCATGAAACGTGGAGGGCCGGGCACCCCTACAGTGTTGCGAACGGGGGTGGAGGCCGGGCACCCTTCACATGACCTGGGGTGAGGGTCGGGCACCCCTTCAGTGAAATGAATCGGGGTGTGAGGGCCGGGCACCCTTCAGCAACATGACCCAGAGTGTTAGGGCCGGGCTCGATTCAGTACCAATCAGGGTGTGAGGGTCGGGCACCCCTCCAGTGACATGACCTGGGTGGAGGGTCAGGCACCCTTCAGTGAAATGAATCGGGGTGTGAGGGCCGGGCACCCCTTCAGCACCATGACCCAGAGTGTTAGGGCCGGGCTCGATTTCGTGCCAAGAATCGGGGTAAGGGCCGCACCCCGCGAGCACCATGACCCGGGGTGTGATGGCTGGAACCGCTTAACCCCATGACCTGGGGGTGTGAGGGCCGGAACCCTCAGCCACCATGACCCGGGGTGTGGAGGGCTGGCACCCTTTCAGTGCCATGAATCGGGGTGTGAAAGGCACCCCTTCAGCACCATGACCGGGGTGTGAGGGCCAGGCACCCTTCAGTGCCATGGGGGTGTGAGTTCCGGCACCCCTTCAGTGACATGACCTGGGTGGAGGGGGCCGGGCACCCTTCAGTGACATGACCCGTGTGGAGGCCGGGCACCCTCCAGCACCATGACCCGGGGTGAGGGCGGGAACCGATTCAACTTCATGACCTGTGGTGGAGGGCTGGCACCTTTCAGCATGACCTGGGTGTGAGGGCCGGCACCCCTTCAGTGTCATGAACCGGAGGAGGGCCGGGCACCAGTGCCATAAACGGGGTGTGAGGGGCCGGGCACCCCAAGTGCTGCAAAACGGGTGTGAGGCCGGGCACCCCTCACATGACCCGGGGTGTGAGGCCAGGCACCCTTCAATGAAATTAATCGAGGTGTGAGGCCTGGCACCTTCAGCACCATGACCCAGTGCTAGGGCCGGCTGATTTCAGTGCCAAGAATCAGGGTGAGGGCCGGGCACCCCATCACACCATGACCCGGGTGTGATGGCGGGGAACCGCCAACCCCATGACCGGTGTGAGGGCTGGAACCCGTCAGCCACCATGACCTGGGGTGAGGGCGGGCACCTTTCAGTGCTATGAAACGGGATGTGATGGCCGGGCACCCCTACAGTGCTGCAAACCGGGGTGTGAGGGCTGGCACCCCTTCACATGACCTGAGGGCCGGAACCCAGTGCATGACCCGGGGTGTGAGGGCTGGGCACCCCACAGTGTTAGCTGGGGTGAGGGCCGGTACCCCTTCACATGACCTGGGAGGGCGGCACCCTTCAGTGAAATGAATCGGGTGTGAGGCCGGCACCCCTTCTTAGCAACATGACCCAGAGTGTTAGGGCTGGCTCGATTTCAGTACCAAGAATCAGGGTGTGAGGGTCGGGCACCCTCCAGTGACATGACCTGGGGTGAGGGCTGGAATTCAGTGAAATGAATCGGGTGTGAGGGCTGTGCACCCTTCAGCACCATGACCCAGAGTGTTAGGGGCCGGCCTGATTTCAGTGCCAAGAATCGGGGGTGGGGGCCGGGCACCCCATGAGCAACATGACCCGGGGTGATGGCCGGAACCGCTTAAACCCCATGACCCAACTGCAGGCCACCAGCATCCCGGGGTGTGAGGCCGGGCACCAGTGCCATGAATCGGGTGTGAAAGCCGGCACCCTTCAGCACCACATCTGGGTGAGGGCCGGGCACCCCTTCGTTATGACCTGGGGAGTTCCGGGCACCCTTCAGTGACATGACCTGGGGTGAGGGCCGACACCTTCAGTGACATACCCGGGTGAGGGCTGCACCATGACCTGTGAGGCCGGGAACCGATTCAACTTCATGACCTGTGGTGTGGCCGGCACCTCTTTCAGTGCCATGACCTGGGGAGGGCACCCCTTCTGTCATGAACCGGTGGAGGCAATCTTCAGTGCCATGAAACGGGGTGTGAGGCCGGGCACCCTACAGTGCTAAACCGGTGTGTGAGGGCCGGGCACCCTTCACATGACCCGTGAGGCCAGCACCCCCTTCAATGAATGATCTGAGGTAGGCCGGGCACCCTTCAGCAATTTGGACCCATAGTGCTAGGGCCGGGCTCGATTTCAGTGCCAACTGTGTGAGGGCCGGCACCCCATCAGCACCATGACCCGGGTGTGATGGCTGGAACTGCTTCAACCCCATGACCCGGGGGTGTGAGGGCCGGGAACCCGTCAGCCACCATGACCCGGGGGTGGAGGGTCAGCACCCTTTCAGTGATGAAACGGACAGATGGCCGGCACCCCTACAGTAATGCAAACCGGGGTGTGAGGCTGGCACCCTTCACATGACCCGTGAGGGTCAGGCACCCTTCAGTGAAATGAATCGGGGTGAGGGCCTGGCACCCCTTCAGCACCATGACCCAGAGTGTTAGGCGGCCTGATTTCAGTGCCAAGAATCAGGGTGTGAGGGTCGGGCACCTCCAGTGACATGATCTGGGTGTGAGGGTCAGGCACCCTTCAGTGAAATGAATCGGGGTGGAGGGCCGGGCACCCTTCAGCACCATGACCCAGAGTGTTAGGGCCGGGCTCGACAGTGCCAAGAATCGGGGTGTGAGGGCTGGCACCATGAGCACCATGACCCGGGGTGTGATGGCTGGAACTGCTTCAACCCCATGACCCGGGGTGAGGGGCTGGAACCCCTCAGCCACCATGACCTGGGGTGTGAGGGCCGGGCACCCTTTCAGTGCCATGAATCGGGGTGAAAGCCGGGCACCCCTTCAGCACCATGACCCGGGTGGTGGCCAGGCACCCCTTCAGTGCCATGACCCGGGGTGAGTTCCTGGGCACCCTCAGTGACATGACCTGGGGTGTGAGGCCGGACACCCCTTCAGTGACATGACCCGGGTGAGGGCGGGCACCCTCATGCACCATGACCCGGGTGTGAGGGCTGGGAACCGATTCAACTTCATGACCTGTGGTGTGGGGCCGGGCACCTCTTTCAGTGCCATGACCTGGTGAGGGCTGGGCACCCCTTCAGTGTCATGAACCGGAGGAGGGGCCGGGCACCTTTCAGTGCCATGAAACTGGGTGAGGGCTGGGCACCCCACAGTGCTGCAAACCGGGTGTGAGGCCGGGCACTTCCTTCACATGACCTGGGTGTGAGGCCAGGCACCCCTTCAATGAAATGAATCGAGGTGTGAGGCCCGGGCACCCCTTCAGCACCATGACCCATAGTGCTAGGGCCGGGCCTGATTTCAGTGCCAAGAATCGGGTGTGAGGCCGGGCACCCCATCACCATGACCCGGGTGATGACCGGGAACCGCTTCAACCCTGCGACCCGGGGTGTGAGGGCTGGGAACCCGTCAGCCACCATGACCAGGTGACGGCCGGGCACCTTTCAGTGCCAGAAACGGGATGTGATGGCCGGGCACCCCTACAGTGTAAACCGTGAGGGCCGGGCACCTTCTCACATGACCCGGGTGTGAGGGTCAGGCACCCCTTCAGTGAAATGAATCGGGTTGTGAGGGCGGGCACCAGCACCATGACCCAGAGTGTGAGGGGTCGATTTCAGGCCAAGAATCAGGGTGTGAGGTAGGGCACCCTCCAGTGACATGATCTGGGGTGTGAGGCCGGGCACCCCTTTAGTGACATGACCCGGGGTGTAGGGCTGGAACCCCTCCATCACCATGACCCGGGTGTGAGGGCCGGAACCGCTTCAACCCCATGACCTGTGGTGTGAGGGCTGGCACCCCTTTAGGTCCTGACCCGGGGTGTGAGGGCTGCACCCCTTCAGTGCCATGACCTGGGGTGGAGGGCCGGGCATCCCTTCAGTGTCATGATCCGGTTGGAGGGCCGGGCACCCTTTCAGTGCCATGAACGGGGTGTGAGGCCGCAACCCCAGAGCTATGAACCGTGAGGCGGTCACCTTCACATGACAGTGAGGGCTGGGCTTGTGCCGGGACCCGGGGTATGAGGCCGAGCACCCCATCAGCAGCATGACCCGGGGAGTGAGGGCCGTTCACCCCTTCAGTTCCATGACCCGTGTGAGGGCTGGGCACCCCTTCAGTGTCATGAACCGGGGTGTGAGGGCCTGGCACCCTTCAGTGCCATGAAACAGGGTGTGTGAGGGCTGGCACCCTACAGGGCTGCGAACCGGGGTGTGAGGGCCGGGCACCCCTTCACATGACCCGTTGTGTGGGGGTCGGGCACCCCTTCAGTGAAATGAATCGGGTGGAGGGCCGGGCCCCTTCAGCACCATGACCCAGAGTGAGGGCTGGCCTGATTAGTGCCAAGAATCGGGCTAGAGGGCCGGGCACCCCATCAGCACCATGACCCGTGTGATGGCTGAAACCGCTTCAACCCCATGCCCTGGGTGTGAGGGCCGGCACCCTCAGTGACATGACATGGGTGTGTGAGGGCCGGCACCCGTCCAGCATCCATGACCCGTGGTGTGAGGGCTGAACCGCCAACCCCATGACCCGTGGTGGTGGGAGGGCTGGGCACCCTTCACATGACCGGGGTGTGAGGCCGGGAACCGCCAACCCCATGACCTGTGGTGAGGCTGGGCACCCCAGTGACATGAACCGTGGAGGGCCGGGCACCCCTCCAGCACAATGACCGTGTGAGGGCCGGGAACCGCTCAACCCCATGACCCGTGGTGTGAGGGCTGGGCACCCCTTTAGGTCCATGACCCGGGGTGTGAGGCCGGAACCCCTTCAGTGCCTGACCCGGGGTGTGAGGGCCGGGCATCCTTTCAGCGTCATGAACCGGGGTGTGAGGGCCGGGCACCCTTTCAGTGCTGCGAACCGGGGTGGAGGGGCTGGGCACCCTTCACATGACCTGGGGTGTGAGGGTCGGGCACCCTTTCAGTGATATGAATTGGGGTGAGGCCCGGGCACCCCATCAGCACCATGACCCGGGGTGTGAGGGCCAGGCACCCTTCAGTGCCATGACCCGGGGTGAGGCCGGGCACCCTCCAGTGACATGACCTGGGGTGTGAGGGCCGGGCACCCCTTCAGTGACATGACCCGGGGGTGGAGGCCGGGCACCCTCCCAGCACCATGACCCGGGGTGAGGGCCGGGTACCGGATTCAACCCCATGACCCGTGGTGTGAGGGCCGGTAACCCCTTAGGTCCATGACCCGGGGTGTGAGGGCGCACCCCTTTCAGTGCTGGGCGACCCGGGTGTGAGGGCCGGGCATCCTTCAGTGTCATGAACCGGGGGTGGGGCCGGGAACCCTTTCAGTGCTGCGACCCGGGTGTAGGCCGGGCACCCTACAGTGGCGAACCGGGGTGTGAGGGCCGGGCACCCCTTCACATGACCTGGGGTGTGAGGGCGGGCACCCCTTCAGTGAGAATGGGGTGTGAGGCCTGACACCCCTTCAGCACCATGACCCATAGTGCTAGGGCGGGCTCGATTTCAGTGCCAAGACCGGGCGTGAGGGCGGGCACCCCATCAGCACCATGACCCGGGGTGCGAGGGGCCGGGAACATGGCCGGGATGTGACGGCAGGGCCCCCCTTCAGTGCCATGAGCCGGGGTGTGAGGGCCGGGCAGCCCTCTAGTGCCATGAAACGGGGTGTGGGGGCCGGGCACCCCTACAGAGCTATGAATCGGTGTGTGATGGCCGGGCTTCCCTTCAGCTCCATGACCCGTGGTGTGAGGACCGGGAACCGCTTCAACCCCATGACCCGGGTAGTGAGGGCCAGGCACCCCTTTAGGTCCATGACCCGGGGTGTGAGCGCCGTGCACCTCTTCAGTGACATGACCCGGGGTGTGAGTGCCGGGCACTATTTCAGTGCCATGAAATGGGGTGTGATGGCCGGGCACCAATCCAGCACCATTGCACGGGGTGTGAGTGCCGGACACCCCCTCAGCACCGTGACCCAGGGTGTGAGGGCCAGGCACCCCTTCAGTGCCATGACCCGGAGTGTGAGAGCTGGGCACCCCTCCAGCACCATGACTTGGGGTTTGAGGGTCGGGCACCCCTTTAGTGCCATGACCCGGGGTGTGAGGGCCGGGCACCCCTTCAGTGACATGACCCGGGGTGTGAGGGCCGGGCACCTCCAGATGCCATGACCCGGAGTGTGAGAGCTGGGCACCCCTTCAGTGACATGACCCTGGGTGTGAGGGCCGGGCACCCCTTTCAGTGACATGACCCGGGGTGTGAGGGCCGGGCACCCCTGGCACTATGACCCGGGGGTGTGAGGGCGGGCACCCCTTCGGTACTATGACCCGGGGTGTGAGGGCCGGGCACTCCTTCAATGTCACGAATCGGGATGTGAGGGGGCCGGGAACCCTTTCAGGGGCCATGAAATGGGGTTTGAGGCCGGAGCACCCCTACAGTGCTGCGAACCGGGGTGTGAGGGGCCGAGGCACCCACTTTCAATGCCATGAATCAGGGTGTGAGGGCCGGGCACCCCTTCAGCACCATGAACCGTGGTGTGATTGCCGGGCACCAATCGAGCACCATGGCCGGGAGTAGGCGGCGGGGCACCCCTTCACTGACATGACCCGGGGTGTGAGGGCCAGCAACCCCTTCAGTGCCATGACCCTGGGTGTGAGGGATGGGCACCCCTTCAGTGACATGACCCGGGGTGTGAGGGCCGGGCACCCTTTCAGTGACATGACCCGGGGTGTGAGGGCCGGTCACCCCTCCAGCACCATGACCTGGGGTATGAGGGCCGAGCACCCATTCAGTGACATGACCCCGGGTGTGAGGGCCGGGCACCCCTCCATCACCATGACCCGGGGTATGAGGGCCGGGCACCCCTTTAGTGCTATGACCCGGGGTGTGATTGCCGGGCACCACTTTAGGTACATGACCAGGGGTGTGAGGGCCGGGCAAACCTTCAGTGCCATGACCCGGGGTGTAAGGGCCGGGCACCACTTCAGTGCCATGACCCGGGGTGTGAAGGCCGGGCACCACTTCAGTGACATGACCCGGGGTGTGAGGGCCGGGCAGCCCTTTAGTGCCATGACCCGGGGTGTGAGGGCTGGGCACCCCTTCAGTGACATGACCAAAGGTGTGAGGACCGGGCACCCGTTCAGTGCCATGAATCGGGGTGTGATGTCCGGGCACCCCTTCATCTCCATGACCAGGTATGTGAGGGCCGGGCACCCCTCCAGCACCATGGCCCGGGTTGTGAGGGCCGGGCACCCTTTCAGTGACATTACCCGGGGTGTGAGGGCCGGGCACCCCTCCAGCACCATGGCCTGGGAGG
>NW_024721698.1:0-17604 GCF_018991925.1 Homarus americanus | reverse complement strand
CTAGAAGTTAATGCATTGTTTTTAGAAACTCCAAACCCACACAGCCAAGTTCATTTACACAAATTCCTTAAAAATTAGGGAACATCAGGTCATATTCTCACTTAGAAGGTATCTGGTTTGTTGCCCACAAGAGCACCTGAGGGTGGCGTCGGTCTGCCACCTGTTCGATTTTCCCCATAGTCTGGCGGGTTGTGGGAGGGGGGGGCAATGAGGTGAGTTGGGGGTGAATGAGGAGATATGAGAGGTAAGGGGCAGTAAATGAGGGGAGACAGAGAGTGTAAGGCAGTAATGAGGGAGACATGAGAGGTAAGGCAGTACGAGGGGAGATATGAGAGGTAAGGCAGTAATGAGGGGAGACAAGAGAGGTAAGGGGGCAGTAATGAGAGATAAGTGAGAGGTAAGGCAGTAATGAGGGGAGATATGAGAGGTAAGGGCAGTACGAGGGGAGATATGAGAGGTAAGGGCAGAATGAGGAGATAAGGGAGAGGTAAGGGAAGAACAATGAGGAGATATAGAGGTAAGGGGCAGTAATGAGGGAGATAAGGAGAGGTAAGGGGGCAGTAATGAGGGGAGATATGAGAGGTAAGAGGCAGTAATGAGGGGAGATATGAGAGGTAAGGGGCAGTAATGAGGGAGATATGAGAGGCAGGGGCAGTAATGAGGGGGGAGATATGAGAGGTAAGGGGCAGTAATGAGAGATAAGGAGAGGTAAGGGGTAGTAATGAGGGGAGATATGAGAGGTAAGGGGGTAGTAATGAGGGGAGATAAGGAGGTATGGGGCAGTAATGAGGGAGATAAGGAGAGGTAAGGTAGCAATGAGGGAGATATGAGAGGTAAGAAGCAGTAATGAGAGATATGAGAGGTAAGGGCAGTAATGAGGGGAGATATGAGAGGTAAGAGGCAGTAATGAGGGAGATAAGGAGAGGTAAGGGGCAGTAATGAGGGAGATAAGGAGAGGTAAGGTATGAGGCGACCACAGGTGTTAAGGCAGTGCAAGAGGCGGCTTTGTTAACACTGTACAGTTATAATAACAACAATAATAATAATAATAATAACCAAAATAATAACAACAACAACAAAACTGGCAGATAATTTATAAGAAGACATGGTTAGTGAAATAGTAAAGAGGAGAGAGAGAGAGAGAGAGAGAGAGAGAGAGAGAGAGAGAGAGAGAGAGAGAGAGAGAGAGAGAGATGGAGACTGCAGGAGGAGGAAGAGGAGGAGGGGAGGGGATGTGAGGGAAGAAGGGAGGACTAAATGTGGGAAGGCTGAGGAGGAAAAGGAAAGGAGGAAAGGAGGAAGGGGGAAAGGAGGAAGGGAAAGGAGAGGAGGGGAGGGAGGCAATATTGATGCACACACAGGAGGGTAAGGATGTGTCTAGTACAGTAGTATGTTGGGAGAGGGAGGGAGGAGGGAAGGGAGGGAGGGAGGCGGAGGGGAGGAGGTAAGAGGGTAGGAGGGAGAAGGGAGAGAGGGTGGAGGGGAGAAGAGGGAGGGAGGAGGAGGAGGAGGAGGGAGGGAGGGAGGGAGGGAGGAGTGGGAGTGGAGGGAGGGAAGGGAGGGGAAGGAGGGAAGGAGGAAGGAGGTAAGGGAGAGGGAGGAGGGAGGGAGGGGAGGGAGGGGAGGGAGGGGAGGGAGGGGATGGGAGGGGAGGGAGGGGGAGGGAGGGAGGGAGGGGTAGTGGGGAGGGGAGGGAGGGAAGGGAGGGAAGTGGAGGAAGGAGGGAGGAGAGAGGGAGAGGGAGGGGATGGAGGAAGGGGAGGGGAGGGAGGAGGAGGAGGGAAGTGGAAGGAGAGGAGGAGAGGAGGAGGGAAGGGAGAAGGAGAAGGGAGGTAGGAGAGGAGGGAGAGGGAGGGGAGGGGAGGGGAGGAGAGGGAGGGGAGGAGGGAGGGAGGGTAGTGGAGGGGAGTGGAGGAAGGAGGGAAGTGGAGGGAGGGAGGGCGAGGAGGGAAGGAGGAGGGAAGGGAGGGTAGTGGATGAAGGAGGGAGGGGAAGAAGTGGAGGGAAGGGAGGGAGGAGGGAAGGGAGGGAAGGGAGGGGAGGGGAGGGAAGGGAGGGAGGGAGGGAGAAGTGGAGGGAGGGAGGGAGGAGGGAGGGAAAGGGATGGAGGAAGGGAGGGGATGAGAGAGGGGATGATGGGAGGGAAGGAGGGGAGGGAGGGAGGGAAGGGAGGGTAAGTGATGGAGGGAGGAGGAAGGGGAGGGTAGAGATAGAGGAAGAGAGGAGGGAAGGAGTGGAGGAAGTGATGGAGGAAGGAGGAAGTGAAGGGAGGGAGGGAGGATGGAAGGAAGAAGAGAGGAGGGAGGGGAGGGAGGGTAGTGAGGAAGGGAGAGGGAGGGGAGGGGAGGAGGGGAGGGAGGGAGGAGGGAGGGAGGAGGGGAGGAGGGAGTGGAGGAAGTGGAGGAGGGAGGGGAGGGAGGAGGGGAGTGGAGGGAAGTGGAGGAAAGGGAGGGGAGGGAGGGGAGGGGAGGGAGGTGAGGTGGAGGTAGTGAGAGAGGGAGGAGGGTAGGGGAGGGGAGGGAGAGGGAGGGGAGGAATGGAGGAGGTGGGAGGGGGTAGAGAGGGAGGGGGAGGGGAGGGAGGGTGGGGAGGGGAGGGAGGGGAGTGGGGGGGAGGGAGGGGAGGGAGGGTGGGAGGGGAGGAGGGGAGGGAGGGAGGGGAGGGGGAGGGAGGGGAGGAAGAAGGGAGGGAGTGGAGGGGAGTGGAGGGGAGGGAGGGGAGGGAGGGGAGGGAGGGGAGGGGAGGAGGGAGGGGAGGGAAGGAGGGAGGGGAGAGGAGGAGGAGGGGAGTGGAGGGGAGGAGGGGAGTAGGGAGGAAGGAAGGGAGGGAAGTGAAGGGAGAGGGGAGGGAGGGGAGAAGGTAGTGGAGGAGGGAGAGGAGGGAGGGGAGAGGGGAGGGAAGAGGGAGAGGGAGGGAGGGGAGTGGAGAGGGAGGGAGGGAAGAGGGAGGAAGAGGAGGAGGGTAGAAGTAAGGGGAGGGGAGGGGAGGGAGGGGAGGGGAGAGGGGAGGAGGGGAGGGGAGGGGAGGGAGGGAGGGAGGGGGAGGGAGGGGAATGAGGGAAGGGAGGGGAGGGAGAGGGAGGGAAGGGGAGGGAGGGGAGAGGGGAGGGAGGGGTAGGGAGGGGGTGGAGGGAGAGGGAGAGGGAGGGAGGGAGTGGGAGGGCGAATGGAGGGGAGGGAGGGGAGGGGAGAGAGAGGGGAGGGGAGGGAGAGTAGAGAGGGAGGGAGGAGGTAGGGGAGTGGGAGGGGAGGAGGGGAGGGAGGGGAGGGAAGTGGAGGGAGAGAGGGAGGGAGGAGTGGAGGTAGGAGGGGAGGGGAGGAGAGGAGAGGGAGGAGGGAGGGGAGGGGAGGGAGAGGGGAGGGAGGGGTAGGGAGGGAGAGAGGAGGGGGGAGGGGAGTGGAGGGAGTGGGAGGGGAGGGAGAGGGGAGGGAGAGGAGGGAGGGGAGGGAGAGAGAGGGAGGGATAGGAGGGGAGGGAGGGGAAGGGGAGGAGGGGAGGGAGGGAGTGGAAGGGAGAGGGGAGGGAGGGAGAGGGGAGAGGAGGGGAGGGAGAGGGGAAGGGAGGGGAGGGGAGGGAGGGAGGGGAGGGAGAGGGAAGGGAGGGGAGGGAGAAGTGAGGAGAGGGGAGGAGAGAGGGAAGGGAGAGGGAGGGGAAGGGAGAGAGGGGAGGGAGAGGAGAGGAGGGGAGGGAGGGAAGGGAGGAGAGGGAGGGAGGGAGAGGATGGAAGGGAGGAGGGAAGGAGAGGGGAGAGGGGAGGGAGGGAGGGAGGGGAGGGAGAGGGAGGGAGGGGAGGGAGGGGAGGGAGGGAGGGAGGGAGGGAGGAGGAGAGGGAGGAGGGGAGGAGAGGGAGGGGAGGGAGGAGGGAGGAAGGAGAGGGGGAGAGGGGAGGAGGGGAGGGAGGGAGGAGAGGGGGAGAGGGAGGGAGAGGAGGGAGGGAGGGAGAGGGGTGGAAGAGGGAGGAGGGAGGGAAGGAAGGAGGGAGAGAGAGAGTAGGTAGCATCAACCTGCTGACCAGACAGCCTCCCCAGGGCCACCCACAGCTGACACCTCTACCCCCCAGCCTGGTGTGTGTGTGTGTGTGTGTGTGTCCTTCACTTGCCTTCACGCACACAGGAGTGAGCGAGTTTTACTTTGTTACATAATGCTTAACCTGAACAAGGAGGCTCAACAACCCAACCTGACCTGACCCAATTAACCTAACCCAACCTAACCTGGACTTAACTAACCTAACATAACCTGACCTGACCTAAACCAACCAAACCCAACCTGACCTGATCTGACCTTACTCCAACCTAACTTAACTTGACCTTAACTAACCTGACCTAACTAACCTGACCTTAACTAACCTGACCTAACTAACCTAACCTAACTTAACCAGTTCGCCACATTAACAAGTTTACCACATTAACCAAGGAGCCACATTAACCAGGGAGCCAAATTAACCAGGGAGCCACATTAACCAAGGAGCCACATTAACCAGGAGCCACATTAACCAGGAGCCACATTAACCAAGGAGCCAACATTAACCAGGAGCCACATTGACCAGGAGCCACATTAACCGGTGAGTTATTTCCGCATCTCTCTGCCTGAGACTCGCACATGCGATTATCCGATTCCACGACCGACCAGTCATGCATCCGTTCCGAGCTCTCTCTCCTCGCCCTTCACTACACACTGTATGAAGGTATATACAGTTTATTCACACGACTGTCTGTCTGTCTGTACGATTACCCGAGGGAGACTGAACTAGGAAATTTAGTGTGTGTGTGTGAATACGTACACACACACACGCATGCCAACACACACACACACACACACACACACACACACACACACACCTTCATGATTGCATCGCACAGGCAGGTCGTTATTTGTTCCACCACCACTACCACCACCACCACCACCACCACCACCACCATCATCATCACCATTACCACCACCAACCATCATCACCATTACCACCAACCACCACCACCACCACCAACTACTATCATCACCATTACCACCAACCACCACCAATCAACCACCACCACCAACCCACCACCACCAACTAATCAACCACACCATCACATCAACACCATTACCACCACCACCACCAACCACCAACCAACAACAACACACCATTATCATCACCACCAATACCACCACCAACTAACCAACCACTAACTCACCAACCAACCACCAACCAATCAATCACCACAACCACCACCACCACCACCACCACCACCAACTAATCACCACATCACTCACCACCAACCACCACCACCAACCACCCACCACCATTATCACCACCATTACCACCACCACTACCACCACCACCACACTACTCACCACCACCACCACCACCACTACCACACACCACATCATCACCATTACCACCAATTCACTACCACCACCACCACCACCACCATTATCACACCATTACCACCACCACTACCACCACCACTACCACCACCACCACCACCACTACCACCACACCACCACCACCACCACCACCATCATCACCATTAACACCATCATCACCACCACCACCACCACCACCACCACATCATCATCAACATTATCACCACCTCACTACCACCACCACAATTAACCATTATCATCACCATTACCACCACCACTACAACCACCATCACTACCACCACCACCACCACTCATCACCACCACCACCACCTCATTATCATCACCAACCACCACCACTACCACCACCACCATCATCACCACCATTATCACACAACCACCACCACCATTATCATCACCATTACCACTAAAACTACCCCACCACCACCACCACCATCATCACCATTATCACCACCACTACCATCACCACATCACCACCATCACCATTACCACCACCATCACTACCACCATCACCACCATCATCACCACCACCACACTTTCATCACCATTACCACCACCACCAATTATACGGTAGGTTAGGTTAGTTAGCTAGGGTTAGGCTAGGTTAGGTTGTGGGTCAGCTTCAGGTCAGGTTAGGTCAGGCTTGTGTTTAGTTCAGGTCGTGGTCAGGTTAGGTTAGGTTAGGTTAGGTCAGGTCAGGTCAGGTTAGGTTAGGTCAGTTTAGGTTAGGTCAGGTCAGGTTAGGTCAGTTAGGTCAGGTCAGGTTACATAAAGTAAGTAGGTTGTGACCGGCAGTGCACTCAACAAGCCCCACTTAAGATAAACAAAACAACTCGGTCAGTCAAACAAGAATCTGAACAAACAAATCAGTAACAATATTTCTTGTACTTTAGATAAACTGTTATACCTATAAATCATTCAACTGTAAACAACTTTCTACTGAAACAAACTAAAATAATTCATTTCTCTCTTCAATGAAAAATAAAAATCCTGGAAGAGTTAAGTTAATGAATGAATAAAACTTTACATTTAGAGAAGGCTGGAGAGGTTAGGTTAGGTTTAATTATCAATATATATGCAAAGAAATTAAATGGGAAAAAAGATCACCTGAAGATTAGACCCCCTAGCTTATCTCACCTTCAGATTAACCCCCTAACCTAACCTAGAGTGACCCAACCTAACCAACCTACAGTAACCCAACCCAACCCAACCTACAGTAACCCAACCTAACCCAACCTACAGTAACCCAACCCAACCTACAGTAACCCAACCCAACCCAACCTAACCCAACCCAACCCACAGTAACTCAACCTAACCCAACCTACAGTAACCTAACCTAACCTACAGAACCAACCCAACCTAACCACAGTAACCTAACCCAACCCAACCTACAATAACCTAACCTAACCCACAGTAACCCAACCTAACCTAACCTAACCTAACCTACAGTAACCCATAACCCAACCTACAGTAACCCAACCCAACCTACAGTAACCCAACCCAACCTACAGCAACCTAACCCAACCCAACCCAACCCAACCTACAGTAACCAACCTAACCCAACCCACAGTAACCCAACCTAACCTAACCCACAGTAACCTAACCCAACCTACAGTAACTCCAACCTAACCCATCCCAACCTACAGTAACCCAACCTAACTTAACCTAACCTAACCTAACCTAGGTAACGTTAATCACCAGGTGACAAGACTTATTAAGGAGACAACACTAATACAGTGAACAGTTATTTGGATACAAGGAAGGGGTGGGGGCAAGGTGGGGGGCAAGGGGGTGTGGGGGCAAGGGGGGGAGGTGGGGGCAAGGGGGGGGGGCAAGGGGTGTAGGGGTATGTGGGGCAAGGGGGGAGCATGGGCAAGGGGTGGGGCAGGTGGGGACAAGGGGTGGGGGCAAGGGGGAGGTGGGGGCAAGGGGTGGGGGGAAGGGGGTGGGGCAGGGGGAGGTGGGGGGCAAGGGGTGGGGAAAGGTGGGGGCAAGGGGGAGGTGGGGGGCAAGGGGAGGGGGAAGGTGGGGGCAAGGGGTGGGGCAAGGGGAAGGTGGGGGGGGCAAGGGGGAGGGAAAGGGGTGTGTGGGGGCAGGGGGGAGGTGGGGGGTGGGGGGGCAAGGGGGAGGTGGGGGGCAAGGGGGGGAGGGGGCAAGGGGTGGGGCAGGGGTGGGGGTGGGGTGGGGGCAAGGTGGGGCAAGGGGGGAGGTGGGGCAAGGGGTAGGGGTAAGGGGAGGGGCAAGGGGGGAGGTGGGGCAGGGTGGGGGCAGGTGTAGGGGTGGGGCAAGGGGTGTAGGGGCAAGGGAGCAGGAGGGGTGGGGGCAGGTGTGGGGGCAAAGGGGTGTGGGGGCAAGGGGGGGAAGGTGGGGGAGGGGAAGGGTAATATAGCAGGCACTGTATTTAATCGAGAGAGAGAGAGAGAGAGAGAGAAAAAAAGAGAGAGAGGGGGGAATTACCGTGAAATATAATAGTCTATATATCCAGGGAATCCTCCCATCTCCTCCTCTTCCCAGTAATACATTCATTCAGTAATGCTGTAAGACAACATTTTTAGGTGTGTGTGTGTGTGTGTGTGTGTGTGTGTGTGTGTGTGCGTGTGTGTGTGTGCGTGTGTTTGTGTCACTCCCCTACCAAGAGGTAATGGTGGCCTATATCACACCATGTGGGAGGCAGTCACCTTACCCTCTGTACTCTCCTCCCTCCCTCCCTCCTTCATGCTAACATCTGTTCTAGGTGGAGGAGGAGGAAGGGTCAAGAAGAGAAGGAGGAAGTGGGTCGGAGGAGGAGAAAGAGGAAGGAGGGGAAGGGTGTCATGTAAGAGGAGGAGGAGGAGGAGGAGGTAGGTCACGAAGAAGAGGAAGACACAGAGAAAAACAGAACTCTTTATGGCAGACGAACAACCTCATACGGAGGTGATCAATGGTCCATGGCCTGAACCACCACCTGTACACAATGGTCCATGGCCTGAAGATGGCCACAACCACCACCTGTACACATGGTCCATGGCCTGAACCACCACCTGTACACAATGGTCCATGGCCTGAAGATAGCCACAACCACCACCTGTACACAATGGTCCATGGCCTGAACCACCACCTGTACACAATGGTCCATGGCCTGAAGATGGCCACAACCACCACCTGTACACAATGGTCCATGGCCTGAAGACCACCACCACCACCTGTACACAATGGTCCATGGCCTGAAGATGGCCACAACCACCACCTGTACACAATGGTCCATGGCCTGAAGATGGCCACAACCACCACCTGTACACAATGGTCCATGGCCTGAAGATGGCCACAACCACCACCGTACACAATGGTCCATGGCCTGAAGATGGCCACCACCACCACCTGCACAATGGTCCATGGCCTGAAGATGGCCACCACCACCACCTGTACACAATGGTCCATGGCCTGAAGATGGCCACAACCACCACCTGCACACAATGGTCCATGGCCTGAAGATGGCCACCACCACCACCTGTACACTGGTCCATGGCCTGAAGATGACACCACCACCTGTACACAATGGTCCATGGCCTGAAGATGGCCACCACCACCACCTGTACACAAACCATGGCCTGAAGATGGCCACCACCACCACCT
Source organism: Homarus americanus (assembly GCF_018991925.1). Lineage (NCBI taxonomy): Eukaryota > Metazoa > Arthropoda > Malacostraca > Decapoda > Nephropidae > Homarus > Homarus americanus. The sequence goes on along the minus strand of NW_024721698.1, from coordinate 8,631 downwards.
GTACACAATGGTCCATGGCCTGAAGATGGCCACCACCACCACCTGTACACAATGGTCCATGGCCTGAAGATGGCCACAACCACCACCTGTACACAATGGTCCATGGCCTGAAGATGGCCACCACCACCACCTGCTGACACAATGGTCCATGGCCTGAAGATGGCCACCACCACCACCTGACACAATGGTCCATGGCCTGAAGATGGCCACAACCACCACCTGTACACAATGGTCCATGGCCTGAAGATGGCCACCACCACCACCTGTACACAATGGCCCATGGCCTGAAGATGGCCACCACCACCACCTGTACACAATGGTCCATGGCCTGAAGATGGCCCCACCACCTGACACAGGTCCATGGCCTGAAGATGGCCACCACCACCACCTGTACACAATGGTCCATGGCCTGAAGATGGCCACCACCACCACCTGTACACAATGGTCCATGGCCTGAAGATGGCCACAACCACCACCTGTACACAATGGTCCATGGCCTGAAGATGGCCACCACCACCACCTACACAAGGTCAAGATGCCACCACCACCACCTGTACACAATGGTCCATGGCCTGAAGATGGCCACAACCACCACCTGTACACAATGGTCCATGGCCTGAAGATGGCCACCACCACCACCTGCACACAATGGTCCATGGCCTGAAGATGCACACCACCACCACCTGTACACAATGGTCCATGGCCTGAAGATGGCCACAACCACCACCTGTACACAATGGTCCATACGAAGATGCACACCACCCCCTGTACACAATGGTCCATGGCCTGAAGATGGCCACCACCACCACCTGTACACAATGGTCCATGGCCTGAAGATGGCCACCACCACCACCTGTACACAATGGTCCATGGCCTGAAGATGGCCACAACCACCACCTGCACCATGGCCTGGAAGATGGCCACCACCACCACCTGTACACAATGGTCCATGGCCTGAAGATGGCCACCACACCCACCTCACACAATGGTCCATGGCCTGAAGACCACCACCACCACCTGTACACAATGGTCCATGGCCTGAAGATGGCCACCACCACCACCTGTACACAATGGTCCATGGCCTGAAGATGGCCACAACCACCACCTGTACACAATGGTCCATGGCCTGAAGACCACCACCACCTGTACACAATGGTCCATGGCCTGAAGATGGCCACCACCACCACCTGTACACAATGGTCCATGGCCTGAAGATGGCCACCACCACCACCTGTAAACAATGGTCCATGGCCTGAAGATGGCCACCACCACCACCTGTACACAATGGTCCATGGCCTGAAGATGGCCACAACCACCACCTGTACACAATGGTCCATGGCCTGAAGATGGCCACCACCACCACCTGTAAACAATGGTCCATGGCCTGAAGATTGCCACCACCACCACCTGTACACAATGGTCCATGGCCTGAAGATGGCCACCACCACCACCTGTAAACAATGGTCCATGGCCTGAAGATGGCCACAACCACCACCTGTACACAATGGTCCATGGCCTGAAGATGGCCACCCACCACCTTACACAATGGTCCATGGCCTGAAGATGGCCACCACCACCACCTGCTAAACAATGGTCCATGGCCTGAAGATGGCCACAACCACCACCTGTACACAATGGTCCATGGCCTGAATGGCCACCACCTGTACACAATGGTCCATGCCTGAAGATGGCCACCACCACACCACCTGTACAATTCGGCGAAGATGGCCACCACCTGTACACAATGGTCCATGGCCTGAAGATGGCCCACCACCTGTACACAATGGTCCATGGCCTGAATATGGCCACCACCACCCCATGACACAATGGTCCATGGCCTGAAGATGCCACAACCACCACCTGTACACAATGGTCCATGGCCTGAAGATGGCCACAACCACCACCTGTAAACAATGGTCCATGGCTGAAGATGGCCACAACACCACCTGTACACAATTCCATGGCCTGAAGATGGCCACCACCACCACCTGTACACAATGGTCCATGGCCTGAAGATGGCCACCACCACCACCTGTACACAATGGTCCATGGCCTGAAGATGGCCACCACCACCCTGTACACAATGCATTGCAGATGGCCACCACCACCACCTGTACACAATGGTCCATGGCCTGAAGATGGCCACCACCACCACCTGTAAACAATGGTCCATGGCCTGAAGATGGCCACAACCACCACCTGTACACAATGGTCCATGGCCTGAAGATTCACCACCACCACCTGTACACAATGGTCCATGGCCTGAAGATGGCCACCACCACCACCTGTACACAATGGTCCATGGCCTGAAGATGGCCACCACCACCGCATGTACACAATGGTCCATGGCCTGAAGATGGCCACCACCACCCTGTACACAATGGTCATGGCAAGATGACCACCACCACCTGTACACAATGGTCCATGAAGATGACCACCACCACCACCTGTACACAATGGTCCATGGCCTGAAGTGGCCACAACCACCCTGTACACAATGGTCCATGGCCTGAAGATGGCCACACCACCACCATACACAATGGTCCATGGCCTGAAGATGGCCACCACCACCACTACCACAATGGTCCATGGCCTGAAGGGCCACACCACCACCTGCACACAATTCCATGGCCTGAAGATGGCCACACCACCACCTGTACACAATGGTCCATGGCCTGAAGATGGCCCACACACCTGTACACAATGGTCCATGGCCTGAAGATGGCCACCACCACCACCTGTAAACAATGGTCCATGGCCCGAAGATGGCCACCACCACCGCCTGTAAACAATGGTCCATGGCCTGAAGATGGCCACCACCACCGCATGCAAACAATAAACAGAGGTCCTAGGTGTAACAATAACACTGGTGATGTAAACAGCAAATCATGACTGGAAAATATACACCTTACTGAAATTAAAATAAAATAAAATAAATAAAAGAAATCCGACAGAGACAAGATTTACTCAAGACAGTGTCGTAAACCTGAGTGTGACGTCATCGATGTCAACAAACACCACGTTGCCACATCTCCATACCCCATCCTCACTAAACTCCTCCAAGAAATCCAGAAACAATGGTGAGAATTACCATGTACTTCACCTGGATGGTAACTTGCCATATATTACTCTTTCGTTAATTGTCGTTTTATTGTAATGCCAAGTTTAGTGTCAGTATGACTATATAAATACTGTATACGATAATAACTGAAGAGTGAGTGTGCGTGTGTGTGCGTGCGTGTGTGTGCGTGCGTGCGTGTGTGTGTGTGTGTGTGTGTGTGTGTGCGTGTTTCACTTTGTATTGTTCGTAGTGGATTGGTACACTCCTCCTCCAGTCCCTCCCTTCCTCCAGTCTTTCTCTCCCCCATTCCTCCTTCTCTTCCTCTCTTCATCTCCAATTTCCTTCTTCTCCCCCCTCTAAACACCATCTCCCCAACGCGTCTCCAATTCCTCCGCTCTATCCTTCCCTCCTCTTCCTTCCCTCCCACCCTCCCTCCTCTTCCTTCCTTCAACCTCCCTCCTCTTCCTTCCCTCCCACCCTCCCTCCTCTCCCCCCCCTGCTTACCACAGCAACACACATCCGGCAAAGTTATGACCAGGTCGGGGAAGACAGTGTCATCGCGGGCTGCTGAAGAGTCGACCACCACACGACCTCAACGGAAGAACAACCTTACTTCCTCGCCACCTCCCGCCCTCCATGTCCTCACGTTGGTCCATTTGTAAATACAGACGATTCAGACATGTAAATACTCCACGACAGGAAACGACCGAATAAAGTCGTCATGAGACCACCTCCTCGACCATAGAAGGGTCGTCCCTGGTTAACTACTGAGACTCTCATAACTAAATACCTTCACTTAACACCAGTTAAGAACAACATTACACTGAGAGACTACCTTAACTGGAATGCCTTCACTAAACACCAGTTGGGAGACAACATTACACTGAGACTCTACCTTAACTAGATACCTTCACTTAACACAGTTAGGAACAACATTACACCGAGACTCTACCTTAACTAGATACCTTCACTAAACACCAGTTGAGAACAAGCATTACACTGGAGACTCTACCTTAACTACATGCCTTCACTTAACACCAGTTGAGAACAACATTACTGAGACTCTACCTTACTTCTGATCCTTCGCACCAGTTGGGGCCGCGCTGCTGAGACTCTACCTTAACTAGATACCTTCACTTAACACCAGTTGGGAGACAATAGTACCACTGAGGGCCCCGCCAACTAGATACCTTCACTAAACACCAGTTAGGGAACAACATTGATACACTGAGACTCTGCCTTAACTAGATACCTTCCACTAAACACCAGTTAGGGAACAACATTACGCAGAGACTCTACCTTAACTTCTAGATACCTTCACTAAACACCAGTTAGGAACAACATTACACTGAGACTCTACCTTAACTACATACCTTCACTTAACACCAGTTGGAACAACATTACACTGAGACTCTACCTTAACTAGATACCTTCGCCAACACCAGTTAGGAGACAACATTACACTGAGACTCTGCCTTAACTGAATGCCTTCACTTAACGCACCAGTTAGGAACAACGCGTACACTGAGACTCTACGCCCAACTAGATACCTTCCGCCAACACCAGTTAGGAGACGACATTACACTGAGACTCTGCCTTAACTAGATACCTTCATAACACCAGTTGGGGAGACATTACGCAGAGACTCTACATAACATATGCAGCCCACTTAACACCAGTTGAGAACAACATTACGCTGGGAACTCACGCCAACTAGATGCCTTCACTTAACACCAGTTGGGAGACAACATTACGCACAAAGAGACTACCTTAACTGAATACCTTTATAAGCACCAGTTGAGCAACATTACACTGAGGCTCTCTACCTTAACTGAATGCCTTCACTTAACACCATTTGGGAACGACATTGCACGCAAACTCTACATAACTATATACCTTCACTTAACACCAGTTGAGAACAACATTACACTGAGACTCTGCCTTAACTAGATACCTTCACGCCCAACACCAGTTGGGGAGACAACATTACACTGAGAGCTGCGCCAACTAGATGCCTTCACTTAACACCAGTTAGGGAACGACATTACACTGAGCTACCCATACCAACTAGATACCTTCACTTAACACCCAGTTGGGGAACGACATTACACTGAAACTCTCCTTAACTATATACCTTCACTTAACACCAGTTAGGAACAACATTACACTGAGACTCCACGCCTTCAGAATACCTTCCTTAACTTTCAGTTAGGAATAACATTACACTGAGACTCTACCTTAACTATATACTACCTTCATAACACCAGTTAGGAGACAACATTACACTGAGACTCTACCCAACTTTAGATACCTTCATAACACCAGTTAGGAATAGCAATTACACAGACTCCTACCTTAACTAGATACCTTCACTTAACTTCATTTAGGAACGACATTACACTGAAACTCACCTTAACTATATACTTACTTAACGCACCAGTTAGAGGAGACAACATTACACTGAGACTCTGCCTTAACTACGATACCTTTAAGCAACACCAGTTAGGGAACATTTACACTGAAGACTACCTTAACTGAATACCTTCACTTAACTTGCCAGTTAGGGAATGACATTACACTGAGACTCTACCTTAACTAGATACCTTCCTTAACACCAGTTGAGAACGACATTACACTGAAACTCTACCTTAACTATATACCTTCACTTAACACCAGTTAGGGAGACAACATTACACTGAGATACCTTAACTAGATACCTTCACTTAACACCAAGTTAGGGAGACAACATTACACTGACACTCTACACCTTAACTAGATACCTTCACTTAACGCACCAGTTGGAGAGACGACATTACACTGAAACCTACCTTAACTAGATACCTTCACTTAGCACCAGTTGGAGACGACATTACACTGAAACTCTATAACTATATACCTTCCCTTGCTGGTTAGGAACAACATTACACTGAGACTCTACCTTAACTGGGCCTTCACTTAACACCAGTTAGAGACGACATTACACTGAGACTCTACCTTAACTAGATACCTTCACTTAACACCAGTTAGGGGACAACATTACACTGAGACTCTCCATAACTAGATACCTTCACTTAACACCAGTTAGGAGACGACATTACACTGAGACTCTACCTTAACTAGAATACCTTCACTTAACACCAGTTAGGAATCTCCTTTGGACAAAGTTTCCCACCACCAGTCAATTTCATTGAATACAGACGTCATGATTCACGTCCGTACATACTCGTTTGCGATGGAACTATGTACATATTCGTGTCCGAATCGTCATCCCATGGATACCAGTCCGTGAATCCGCCCGTTCGTGCATATTCGTCCGTGAATTCGCATGTTCATTCCAGCATACTCGGCTATTCAGATACGTCCCACGTCCGTGTACCATCACTGACACAGTTAGCAAGAGTTGAACGAATATATTAGTTTTTGTCAAACTCGTTCTGAGCACTGTCTTGTGTGTGTGTGTGTGTGTGTGAAAGTGATATACAATGAATATACCGAAGCATACATAATTGCATATGTATATGCAAAAATTTATAACGTATATGTATAGATGAATATGTACGCAAGGTTGTGTACAATGCTTGTGGCATACGTGTATACAACAAAAAAAACCGTTCACACCGACACGCACACACAGAGATAAAACGGACGGTGGCGCCCGTCTTCACCGTCAATGAGAACAGACGGTAAAGCCACTTCTGGGTCTGGTTATGTTTACATAAGCTGCAACACTCGGCTGCTTATACGGCAATATACGTCATCAGCAAAGGCCAGGATATGACGCAGTTCAAAGTCCCAAACTGATATGGTGAGGAGGGAGTGGCAACGGCTAGCGAAAACAGCGTAAACTCACCTTATCACACGACTCCATTCCCCGATGCCCGCCACTCACCACCACACGGATACTCCTCCATAACCTCTAGTTCATTATTCCCTCATCAACAACTGTATCCAAGAGATGTTACACTCAGGGTATTATCCACAGTTTGAGAACATTGGATTATATTCAACCAGTAGAGTATCTGGGGAAAAAATGATATAATAGAAGGGTGAATGTTAGGTTGGCAGCCATGGGTCAGTTGCCAGGAGCTGCTGCAAGTAAAAACTGCTCACAACAGAAGGAGGAGCATCACGGCCCTACACAGATTAATTTTATCCACCCTTACCTGCCCTCTACATGGGTCGAGGCATGAGAAGCGCAGGTAAATCATATGTCCCTCTCCACCAAGGTTACACGACACCTTTGCCCTCGATGTAAAAGGCGATATTTCTGAGATGGACATAACAAGCGCCCTATGTGTCGACGACTTGTTGACTCAGGAAACCGTAAGATGGAGCTGTAATAATGACTTGTTGAGCCGAGACTCCAGGCTCATTAGAAGGTTGTTGACAATAGTAATGGAAATATAACACTAGAACACCAGTTAGTTAAAACCACTATCACCACCTCCAACCACTCATCCACCCAACCACAATCACCACTACACACCACCATCACCACCATCATCTACCACCATCATCAACCACCACCCATCATCACTATCAACCACAACACCACCACCAACCACAATCACCCACAACCACTATCACCACCTCCAACCACCATCATCAGCACCTTCACCACCACCAATCACATCAACCACTATCAACCACCAAACACTACCACCACCAGCTATACGACGATCAGGAAGACAGCTATAATGATGATGGCAGATGATAATGACAGCCATAATGATGGCAGATGATAACGACAGCTATAATAATGATGGCAGATGATAATGACAGCCAAAAAGTGATGGCAGATGATAATGACATAATGATGATGGTAGATGATAATGACAGCCAAAATGATGATGGTAGATGATAATGACAGCTAATGATGGGTAGATGATAATGACAGCTATAATAATGATGGTAGATGATAATGACATCTATAATAATGATGGTAGATGATAATGACAGCTATAATGATGATGATGAATTATTACTGTATTTTGATTTAGTGTAAATTATAGATCAAGTATAAATGTTGTATTTTATATTATGTAACTTTGTGGCGTCTCTCTCTCTCTCTCTCTCTGTTGTCATTATGTTCCACCCCGTCTTTTCTGTTTATCAATTATTTACCTTAAGAAAACACACACACGCACGCACGCACACACACACACACGCACACACGCACACGCACACACACACACACACACACACGCACACACACACACACACACACACACACACACACACACACACACACACACACACACACACACACGCACACACACACACACACACACACGCACACACACACACACACACACACACACACACACACACACACACACACACACACACACACACACACACACACACTTGTCAGGAGTTCCCACAGTTATTCTTCTTTCTTTCTCGTTTTATTTTCTTATTTTTTCTTCCTCTCTTCCTCCTTCAATCACACCAACCTTCGCTGTACGAAAATAATGTTACTGCTCTTCCTCCTCCTCCTGCTCCTCCTGCTGCTGCACATCTGCTCCTCCTCCTGCTGCTCCATATACTCAGCAATACGTAACTTCTAG
>NW_024721697.1:0-13168 GCF_018991925.1 Homarus americanus | reverse complement strand
CTACCTGTATGATGATTTAACCCCTTGAGACGCTTACCTGCATGATGATTTAACCCCTTGAGAAGCTTACCTGCATGATGATTTAACCCCTTGAGAAGCCTACCTGTATGATGATTAAACCCCTTGAGAAGCTTACCTGTATGATGATTTAACCCCTTGAGAAACCTACCTGTATGATGATTTAACCCCTTGAGAAGCTTACCTGCATGATGATTTAACCCCTTGAGAAGCTTACCTGTATGATAATTTAACCCCTTGAGAATCCTACCTGTATGGTGATTTAACCCCTTGAGAAGCTTACTTGTATGATGATTTAACCCCTTGAGAAGCTTACCTGTATGATGATTTAACCCCTTCAGAAGCCTACCTGTATGATGATTTAACCCCTTGAGAAGCTTACCTGTATGATTATTTAACCCCTTGAGAAGCCTACCTGTATGATGATTTAACCCCTTGAGAAGTCTACCTGTATGATGATTTAACCCCATGAGAAGCTTACCTGTATGATGATTTAACCCCTTTAGAAGCCTACCTGTATGATGATTTAAGCCCTTGAGAAGCTTACCTGTATGATGATTTAATACCTTGAGAAGCCTACCTGTATGATGATTTAACCCCATGAGAAGCTTACCTGTATGATGATTTAACCCCTTTAGAAGCCTACCTGCATGATGATTTAACCCCTTGAGAAGCTTACCTGTATGATGATTTAATACCTTGAGAAGCCTACCTGTATGATGATTTAACCCCATGAGAAGCTTACCTGTATGATGATTTAAGCCCTTGAAAAACCTACCTGCATGATGATTTAACCCCTTCCGAAGCTTACCTGTATGATAATCCAACCCCTTGAGAAGCTTACCTGTATGATGATTTAACCCCATGAGAATCCTACTTGTATGATGATTTAACCCCTTGAGAAGCTTACCTGTATGATGATTTATCCCCTTGAGAAGCCTACCTGTATGATGATTTAACACTTGAGAAGCTTACCTGTATGATGATTTAACCCCTTGAGAAGCTTACCTGTATGATGATTTAACCCCTAGAGTAGCCTACCTGCATGATGATTTAACCCCTTGAGAAGCTTACCTGTATGATGATTTAACCCCTTAAGAAGCCTAACTGTATGATGATTTAACCCCTTGAGAAGCCTACCTGTATGATAATTTTTCCCCTTGAGAAGCCTACCTGCATGATGATTTAACCCCTTGAGAAGCCTACGTGTATGATGATTTAACCCCCTGAAAAGCTTACCTGTATGATGATTTAACCCCTTGAGAAGTCTACCTGTATGATGATTTAAGCCCTAGAAAGACCTACCTGTATGATGATTTAACCCCTTCAAATGCTTACGTGTATGATGATCTAACCCCATGAGAAGATTACCTGTATGGTGATTTAACCCCTTGAGAAGCCTACCTGTATGAAGATTTAACCCCTTGAGAAGCTTACCTGTATGATGATTTAACCCCTTGAGAAGCTTACCTGTATGATGATTTAACCCTTTGAGAAGCTTACCTGTATGATGATTTAACCCCATGAGAAGCCTACCTGTATGATGATTTAACCCCTTGAGAATCCTACCTGTATGATGATTTAACCCCTTGAGAAGCCTACCTGTATGATGATTTAACCCCTTGAGAAGCTTACCTGTATGATGATTTAACCCCTTCAGAAGCCTACCTGTATGATGATTTAACCCCATCAGAAGCTTACCTGTATGATGATTTAACCCCTTGAGAAGTCTACCTGTATGATGATTTAAGCCCTAGAAAGACCTACCTGTATGATGATTTAACCCCTTCAAATGCTTACGTGTATGATGATCTAACCCCATGAGAAGATTACCTGTATGGTGATTTAACCCCTTGAGAAGCCTACCTGTATGATGATTTAACCCCTTGAGAAGCTTACCTGTATGATGATTTAACCCCTTGAGAAGCTTACCTATATGATAATTTAAACCCTTTAGAACCTTACGTGTATGATGATTTAAACCCTTGAGAAGCTTACCTTTATGATGATTTAACCCCATGAGAAGCTTACCTGTATGATGATTTATCCCCTTGAGAAGCTTACCTGTATGATGATATAACCCCTTGAGAAGCTTACCTGTATGATGATTTAACCTCTTGAGAAGCCTACCTGTATGATGATTAAACCCCTTGAGAAGCTAATCTGTATGATGATTTAACCCCTTGAGAAGCTTACCTGTATGATGATTTAAACCCTTGAGAAGCTTATGTATATGATGATTTAACCCCTTGAGAAGCCTACCTGTATGATGATTTAACCCCTTGAGAAGCTTACCTTTATGATGATTTAACCCCATGAGAAGCTTACCTGTATGATGATTTATCCCCTTGAGAAGCTTACCTGTATGATGATTTAACCCCTTGAGAAGCTTACCTGTATGATGATTTAACCCCTTGAGAAGCCTACCTGTATGATGGTTTAACCCCTAGAGAAGCTAACCTGTATGATGATTTAACCCCTTGAGAAGCTTACCTCTATGATGATTTAAACCCTTGAGAAGCTTATGTGTATGATGATTTAACCCCTTGAGAACCTTACCTGTATGATGATTTAACCCCTTGAGAAGCTTACCTGTATGATGATTTATCCCCTTGAGAAGCTTACCTGTATGATGATTTAATCCCTTGAGAAGCTTACCTGCATGATGATTTAACCCCTTGAGAAGCTTACCTTCTATGATGATTTAACCACTTGAGAAGCCTACCTGTATGCTGATTTAACCCCTTGAGAAGGTTACCTGTATGATGATTTAACCCCTTGAGAAGCTTACCTGTATGATGATTTAAACCCTTGTGAAGCTTACCTGTATGATGATTTAACCCTTGAGAAGCCTACCTGTATGGTTATTTAACCCCTTGAGAAGGCTACCTGTATGATGATTTAACCCCTTGAGAAGCTTACCTGTATGATGATTTAACCCCTTGAGAAGCTTACCTGTATGATGATTTAACCCCTTGAGAAGCCTACCTGTATGATGATTTAACCCCTTGAGAAGCCTACCTGTTTGATGAATTAAACCCTTCAGAAGCCTACCTGTATGATGATTTAACCCCTTGAGAAGCCTACCTGTATGATGATTTAACCCCTTGAGAAGCCTACCTGTTTGATGAATTAACCCCTTCAGAAGCTTACCTGTATGATGATTTAACCCTTTGAGAAGCCTACCTGTATGGTGATTTAACCCCTTGACAAGCTTACCTGTAGGATGATTTAACCCCTTCAGAAGCCTACCTGTATGATGATTTAACCCCTTGAGAAGCTTACCTGTATGATGAGTTAACCCCTTGAGAAGCCTACCTGTATGATGATTTAACCCCTTGAGAAGATTACCTGTATGATGATTTAACCCCTTGAGAAGCTTACCTGTATGATGATTTAACCCCTTGAGAAGCCTACCTGTATGATGATTTAACCCCTTGAGAAGTTTACCTGTATGATGATTTAACCCCTTGAGAAGCCTACCTGTATGATGATTTAACCCCTTGAGAAGCTTACCTGTATGATGATTTAACCCCTTGAGAAGCTTACCTGTATGATGATTAACCCCTTGAGAAGCCTACCTGTATGATGATTTAACCCCTTGAGAAGCTTACCTGTATGATGATTTAACCCCTTGAGAAGCTTACCTCTATGATGATTTAACCCCTTGAGAAGCCTACCTGTATGATGATTTAACCCCTTCAGAAGCCTTACCTGTATGATGATTTAACCCCTTGAGAAGCTTACCTGTATGATGATTTAACCCCTTGAGAAGCTTACCTGTATGATGATTTAACCCCTTGAGAAGCCTACCTGTATGATGATTTAACCCCTTGAGAAGCCTACCTGTATGATGATTTAACCCCTTCAGAAGCCTACCTGTATGATGATTTAACCCCTTCAGAAGCCTACCTGTATGATGATTTAACCCCTTCAGAAGCTTACCTGTATGATGATTTAACCCCTTGAGAAGCTTACCTGTATGATGATTACCTTGTATGATGATTTAACCCCTTGAGAAGCTTACCTGTATGATGATTTAACCCCTTGAGAAGCCTACCTGTATGATGATTTAACCCCTTGAGAAGCTTACCTGTATGATGATTTAACCCCTGTAGAAGCCTACCTGTATGATGATTTAACCCCTTGAGAAGCTTACCTCTAAGATGATTTAACCCCTTGAGAAACTTACCTGTATGATGCTTTAACCTCTTCAGAAGCCTTCCTGTATGATGATTTGACCCCTTGAGAAGCTTACCTGTATGATGATTTAACCCCTTGACAAGCCTACATGTATGATGATATAACCCATTGAGAAGCCAGCCTGTATGATGATTTAACCCCTTGAGAAGCCTACCTGTATGATGATTAAACCCCTTGAGAAGTTTACCTGTATGCTGATTTAACCCCTTGAGAAGCTTACCTGTATGATGATTTAACCCCTTGAGAAGCCTACCTGTATGATAATTTAACCCCTTGAGAAGCCTACCTGTATGATGATTTAACCGCTTGAGAAGCTTACCTGTATGATGATTTAACCCCTTGAGAAGCTTACCTGTATGATGATTTAACCCCTTGAGAAGCCTACCTGTATGATGATTTAACCCCTTGAGAAGCTTACCTGTATGATGATTTAACCCCTTGAGAAGCCTACCTCTATGATGATTTAACCCCTTGATAAGCTTACCTGGATGATGATTTAACCCCTTGAGAAGCCTATCTGTATGATGATTTAACCCCTTGAGAAGCTTACCTGTATGATGATTTAACCCCTTGAGAAGCCTACCTGTATGATGATTTAACCCCTTGAGAAGCTTACCTGCATGATGATTTAACCCCTTGAGAAGCCTACCTGGATGATGATTAAACCCCTTGAGAAGCTTACCTGTATGATGATTTAACACCATGAGAAACCTACCTGTATGATGATTTAACCCCTTGAGAAGCTTACCTGCATGATGATTTAACCCCTTGAGAAGCTTACCTGTATGATGATTTAACCCCTTGAGAATCCTACCTGTATGGTGATTAAACCCCTTGAGAAGCTTACCTGTATGATGATTTAACCCCTTGAGAAGCTTACCTGTATGATGATTTAACCCCTTCAGAAGCCTACCTGTATGATGATTTAACCCCTTCAGAAGCTTACCTGTATGATGATTTAACCCCTTGAGAAGCCTACCTGTATGATGATTTAACCCCTTGAGAAGCCTACCTGTATGATGATTTAACCCTATGAGAAGCTTACCTGTATGATGATTTAACCCCTTCAGAAGCCTACCTGTATGATGATTTTAGCCCTTGAGTAGCCTACCTGCATGATGATTTAACCCCTTGAGAAGCTTACCTGTATGATGATTTAATACCTTGAGAAGCCTACCTGTATGATGATTTAACCCCATGAGAAGCTTACCTGTATGATGATTTAAGCCCTTGAAAAACCTACCTGCATGATGATTTAACCCCTTCCGAAGCTTACCTGTATGATGATCCAACCCCTTGAGAAGCTTACCTGTATGATGATTTAACCCCTTGAGAAGCTTACCTATATGATAATTTAAACGCTTTAGAACCTTACGTGTATGATGATTTAAACCCTTGAGAAGCTTACCTTTATGATGATTTAACCCCATGAGAAGCTTACCTGTATGATGATTTATCCCCTTGAGAAGCTTACCTGTATGATGATTTAAATGCTTGAGAAGCTTACCTGTATGATGATTTAACCTCTTGAGAAGCCTACCTGTTTGATGATTAAACCCCTTGAGAAGCTAATCTGTATGATGATTTAACCCCTTGAGAAGCTTACCTGTATGATGATTTAAACCCTTGATAAGCTTATGTGTATGATGATTTAACCCCTTGAGAAGCTTACCTGTATGATGATTTAACCCCTTGAGAAGCTTACCTGTATGATGATTTATCCCCTTGAGAAGCTAACCTGTATGATGATTTAACCCCTTGAGAAGCTTAGCTGCATGATAATTTAACCCCTAGAGAAGCTGACCTTCAATGATGATTTAACCACTTGAGAAGCTTACCTGTATGATTATTTAACCCCTTGAGAAGCTTACCTGTATGATTTTTTAACCCCTTGAGAAGCTTACCTGTATGATGATTTAACCCCTTGACAAACCTACCAGTATGATGATTTAACCGCTTGAGAAGCTTACATGTATGATGATTTAACCCTTGAGAAGCCTACCTGTATGGTGATTTAACCCCTTGAGAAGCCTACCTGTATAATGATTTAACCCCTTGAGAAGCTTACCTGTATGATGATTTAACCGGTTGAGAAGCTTACCTTTATGATGATTTAACCCCATGAGAAGCTTACCTGTATGATGATTTATCCCCTTGAGAAGCTTACCTGTATGATGATTTAACCCCTTGAGAAGCTTACCTGTATGATGATTTAACCCCTTGAGAAGCACACCTGTATGATGATTTAACGCCTTGAGAAGCTAACCTGTATGATGATTTACCCCTTGAGAAGCTTACATGTATGATGATTTAACCCCTTGAGAAGCCTACCTGTATGATGATTTAACCCCTTGAGAAGCCTACCTGTATGATGATTTAACCCCTTGAGAAGCTTACCTGTATGTTGATTTAACCCCTTGAGAAGCCTACCTGTATGATGATTTAACCCTTTGAGAAGCTTACCTGTATGATGATTTAACCCCTTGAGAAGCTTACCTATATGATGATTTATCCTCTTGAGAAGCTTGCCTGTATGATGATTTAACCCCTTGAGAAGCCTACATGTATGATGATTTAACCCCTTGAGAAGCCTACCTGTATGATGATTTAACCCCTTGTGAAGCCTACGTGTATGATGATTTAACCCCTTGAGAAGGCTACGTGTATGATGATTTAACCCCCTGAGAATCTTACCTGTATGATGATTTAACCCCTTGAGAAGCCTACCTGTATTATGATTTAACCCCTTGAGAGGCCTACCTGTATGATAATTTAACCCCTTGAGAAGCCTTCCTGTATGATGATTTATCCACTTGGAGAAGCCTACCTGTATGATGATTTAACCCCTTGAGAAGCTTACCTGTATGATGATTTAACCCTGATAGAAGCTTACCTGTATGATGATTAACCCCTTGGAGAAACTTGCCTGTATGATGCTTTTTTAACCCCTTCAGAAGCCTACCTGTATGATGATTTGACCCTTGAGAAGCTTACCTGTATGATGATTTAAACCCTGAGAAGCTTACGTATGATGATTTAACCCCTTGAGAAGTTTACCTGTATGATGATTTCTAACCCCTTGACAGCTTACCTGTATGATGATTTAACCCCTAAGAAGCTTACCTGTATGATGAGATTTAACCCCTGAGAAGCCTTACCTGTTTGATGATTTAACCCTTATAGCTTACCTGTATGATGATTTAAGCCCTATAAAAACTCACCTGTATGATGACTTAACCCCTTGAGAAGCCTTCCTGTATGATGATTTAACCCTTTGTGAAGCTTACCTTCTATGATGATTTAACCACTTGAGAAGCCTACCTGTATGATGATTTAACCCCTTGAGAAGCTTACCTGTACGATGATTTAACCCCTTGAGATGCTTTCCTGTATGATGATTTATCCTCTTGAGAAGCTTACCTGTATGATGATTTAACCCCTTGAGAAGTTTACCTGTATGATGATTTAACCCCTTGAGAAGCCTACCTTTATGATGATTTAACCCCTTGCGAAGCTTACCTGTATGATGATTTAACCCCTTGAGAAGCTTACCTGTATGATGATTTAACCCCTTGTGAAGCCTACCTGTATGATGATTTAAACCCTTGAGAAGCCTACCAGTATGATGATTTAACCCCTTGAGAAGTTTACCTGTATGATGATTTAACCCCATGAGAAGCCTACCTGTATGATGATTTAACCCCTTGAGAAGCTTACCTGTATGATGATTTAAACCCTTGAGAAGCTTACCTGTATGATGATTTAACCCCTTGAGAAGCTTACCTGTATGATGATTTATCCCCTTGAGAAGATTACCTATATGATGATTTAACCCCTTGAGAAGACTACCTGTATGATGATTTAACCCCTTGAGAAGCTTACCTGCATGATGATTTAACCCTTTCAGAAGCTTACCTTCTATGAAGATTTAACCACTTGAGAAGCCTACCTGTATGATGATTTAACCCCTTCAGAAGCTTACCTGTATGATGATTTAACCCCTTGAGAAGCTTACCTATATGATGATTTAACCCCTTGAGAAGCTTACCTGTATGATGATTTAATCCCTTGAGAAGCCTACCTGTATGATGATTTAACCCCTTGAGAAGCCTACCTGTATGATGATTTAACCCCATGAGAAGCCTACCTGTATGATGATTTAACCCCTTGAGAAGTTTACCTGTATGATGATTTAACCCCATGAAAAGCCTACCTGTATGATGATTTAACCCCTTGAGAAGCCTACGCGTATGATGATTTAACCCCCTGAGAAGCTTACCTGTATGATAATTTAACCCCTTGAGACGCCTACCTGTATGATGACTTAACCCCTTGAGAAGCCTTCCTGTATGATGATTTAACCCTTTGTGAAGCTTACCTTCTATGATGATTTAACCACTTGAGAAGCCTACCTGTATGATGATTTAAGCCCTCGAGAAGCCTACCTGCATGATGATTTAACACCTTGAGAAGTTTACCTGTATGATGATTTAACCCCTTGAGAAGCCTCCGTGTATGATGATTTAACCCCCTGAAAAGCTTACCTGTATGTTGATTTAACCCCTTGAGAAGCCTACCTGTATGATGATTTAACCCCTTGAGAAGCTTACCTGTATGATGATTTAACCCCTTGAGAAGCTTACCTATATGATGATTTAACCCATTGAGAAGCTTACCTGTATGATGATTTAACCCCTTGAGAAGCCTCCGTGTATGATGATTTAACCCCCTGAAAAGCCTACCTGTATGATGATTTAACCCCATGAGAAGCCTACCTGTATGATGATTTAACCCCTTGAGAAGCCTACCTGCATGATGATTTAACACCTTGAGAAGCTTACCTGTATGATGATTTAACCTCTTGAGAAGCCTACCTGTTTGATGATTTAACCCCTTGAGAAGATTACCTGTATGATGATTTAAGCCCTAGAAAAACCTACCTGTATGATGATTTAACCCCTTCAGATGCTTACCTGTATGATGATCTAACCCCTTGAGAAGCTTACCTGTATGATGATTTAACCCCTTGAGAATCCTACCTGTATGATGATTTAACCCCTTGAGAAGCTTACCTGTATGATGATTTAACCCATTGAGAAGCCTACCTGTATGATGATTTAACCCCTTGAGAAGCTTACCTGTATGATGATTTAACCCCTTGAGAAGCTTACCTGTATGATGATTTAACCCCTTGAGAAGCCTACCTGTATGATGATTTAACCCCTTGAGAAGCCTACCTGTTTGATGAATTAACCCCTTCAGAAGCCTACCTGTATGATGATTTAACCCCTTCAGAAGCCTACCTGTATGATGATTTAACCCCTTCAGAAGCTTACCTGTATGATGATTTAACCCCTTGAGAAGCCTACTTGTATGATGATTTAAGCCCTTGAGAAGATTACCTGTATGATGATTTAACCCCTTGAGAAGCTTACCTGTATGATGATTTAACCCCTTGAGAAGCCTACCTGTATGATGATTTAGCCCCTTGAGAAGCTTACCTGTAAGATGCTTTAACCTCTTCAGAAGCCTTCCTGTATGATGATTTGACCCCTTGAGAAGCTTACCTGTATGATGATTTAACCCCTTGACAAGCCAGCCTGTATGATGATTTACCCCCTTGAGAAGCCTACCTGTATGATGATTAAACCCCTTGAGAAGTTTACCTGTATGCTGATTTAACCCCTTGAGAAGCCTACCTGTATGATGATTTAACCCCTTGAGAAGCCTACCTGTATGATGATTTAACCCCTTGAGAAGCCTACCTGTATCATGATTTAACCCCTTGAGAAGCTAACCTGTATGATGAATTAACACCTTGAGAAGCTTACCTCTATGATGATTTAAACCCTTGAGAAGCTTATGTGTATGATGATTTAACCCCTTGAGAAGCTTACCTGTATGATGATTTAACCCCTTGAGAAGCTTACCTGTATGATGATTTATCCCCTTGAGAAGCTTACCTGTATGATGATTTAATCCCTTGAGAAGCTTACATGCATGATGATTTAACCCCTTGAGAAGCTTACCTTCTATGATGATTTAACCACTTGAGAAGCCTACCTGTATGATGATTTAACCCCTTGAGAAGCTTACCTGTATGATGATTTACCCCCTTGAGAAGCTTACCTGTATGATGATTTAACCCCTTGTGAAGCTTACCTGTATGATGATTTAACCCTTGACAGTTTCCACTCTGTATGATGATTTAACCCCTTGAGAAGCTTACCTGTATGATGATTTAATCCCCTTCAGAAGCCTACCTGTATAATGATTTAATCCCTTGAGAAGCTTACCTGTATGATGATTTAACCCCTTGAGAAGCCTACCTGTTTGATGAATTAACCCCTTGAGAAGCCTACTTGTATGATGATTTAACCCCTTAAGAATCCTACCTGTTTGATGATTTAACCGCATGAGAAGCTTACCTGTATGATGATTTAACCCCTTGAGAAGCTTACCTGTATGATGATTTAACCCCTTGAGAAGCTTACCTGTAAGATGATTTAACCCCTTGAGAAACTTACCTGTATGATGCTTTAACCTCTTCAGAAGCCTACCTGTATGAGGATTTGACCCCTTGAGAAGCTTACCTGTATGATGATTTAACCCCCTGACAAGCCTACATGTATGATGATTTAACCCCTTGAGAAGCCAGCCTGTATGATGATTTAACCCCTTGAGAAGCCTACCTGTATGATGATTAAACCCTTGAGAAGTTTACCTGTATGTTTATTTAACCCCTGGAGAAGCTCTACCCGGTATGATGTTTATCGCAATCCCTTTGAGACGCTTACTCGTATGATGATTTAACCCTTGAGAAGCTTACCTGTATGATGATTTAACCCTTGAGAAGCTTCCACCTGTATGATGATTTAACCCTTGACAAGCCTAAGCATGTATGATGACGAACCCTTGAGTAGCTTTTCAGCCTGTATGATGATTTAACCCCTTGAGAAGCTTACCTGTATGATGATTTAACCCCTTGAGAAGCCTACCTGTATGATGATTTAACCCCTTGAGACGCTTACCTGTATGATGATTTAACCCCTTGAGAAGCCTACCTGTATGATAATTTTACCCCATGAGAAGCCTACCTGTATGATGATTTAACCCCTTGAGAAGCTTACCTGTATGATGATTTAACCCCTTGAGAAGCTTACTTGTATGATGATTTAACCCCTTGAGAAGCCTACCTGTATGATGATTTAACCCCTTGAGAAGCTTACCTGTGTGATGATTTAACCCCTTGAGAAGCCTACCTGTATGATGATTTAACCCCTTGATAAGCTTACCTGGATGATGATTTAACCCCTTGAGAAGCCTATCTGTATGATGATTTAACCCCTTGAGAAGCTTACCTGTATGATGATTTAACACCTTGAGAAGCCTACCTGTATGATGATTTAACCTCTTGAGAAGCTTACCTGCATGATGATTTAACCCCTTGAGAAGCCTACCTGTATGATGATTAAACCCCTTGAGAAGCTTACCTGTATGATGATTTAACCCCTTGAGAAACCTACCTGTATGATGATTTAACCCCTTGAGAAGCTTACCTGCATGATGATTTAACCCCTTGAGAAGCTTACCTGTATGATAATTTAACCCCTTGAGAATCCTACCTGTATGGTGATTTAACCCCTTGAGAAGCTTACTTGTATGATGATTTAACCCCTTGAGAAGCTTACCTGTATGATGATTTAACCCCTTCAGAAGCCTACCTGTATGATGATTTAACCCCTTGAGAAGCTTACTCCATGATGATTTAACCCCCTTGAGAAGCCTACCTGTATGATGATTTAACCCCTTGAGAGTTTCACCATCATGCGATCAACCCTGAGAAGCCTATTCGTATCATGATTTAACCCCTTGAGAAGCTAACCCATGATGAATTAACCTCGGAGAAGCTACTCCCCATGATGATTTAAAACCCTTGAGAAGCGAGTGTATGATGATTAACCCTTTTATAGTTTACTTGTATGATGATTTAACCTCGAGAAGCTACTGTATGATGATTTTATCCCCTTGAGAAGCTTACCTGTATGATGATTTAATCCCTTGAGAAGCTTACCTGCATGATGATTTAACCCCTTGAGAAGCTTACCTTCTATGATGATTTAACCACTTGAGAAGCCTACCTGTATGGTGATTTCACCCCTTGAGAAGCCTACCTGTATGATGATTTAACCCCTTGAGAAGCTTACCTGTATGATGATTTAACCCCTTGAGAAGCTTACCTGTATGATGATTTAACCCCTTGAGAAGCCTACCTGTATGATGATTTAACCCCTTGAGAAGCCTACCTTTTTGATGAATTAACCCCTTCAGAAGCCTACCTGTATGATGATTTAACCCCTTCAGAAGCCTACCTTTATGATGATTTAACCCCTTCAGAAGCTTACCTGTATGATGATTTAACCCCTTGAGAAGCCTACCTGTATGATGATTTAACCCCTTGAGAAGATTACCTGTATGATGATTTAACCCCTTAAGAAGCTTACCTGTATGATGATTTAAACCTTTGAGAAGCCTACCTGTATGATGATTTAACCCCATGAGAAGCTTACCTGTATGATGATTTAACCCCTTGAGAAGCCTACCTGTATGATGATTTAACCCCTTGAGAAGCTTAGCTGTATGATGATTTAACCCCTTGAGAAGCTTACCTGTAAGATGATTTAACCCCTTGAGAAACTTACCTGTATGATGCTTTAACCTCTTCAGACGCCTACCTGTATGATGATTTGACCCCTTGAGAAGCGTACCTGTATGATGATTTAACCCCTTGACAAGCCTACATGTATGATGATTTAACCCCTTGAGAAGCCAGCCTGTATGATGATTTAACCCCTTGAAAAGCCTACCTGTATGATGATTTAACCCCTTGAGAAGTTTACCTGTATGCTGATTTAACCCCTTGAGAAGCCTACCTGTATGATGATTT